>NC_051160.1:114789915-114864080 GCF_013339745.2 Dermacentor silvarum | reverse complement strand
GACCATGACGAAGCGGATAAGCAATGACAATGCAAGGAATCATTACATCATCTCGGTCCTGCTCACAATAGTTGATCTTCTGTGAGCGCGGCCGAAAATTCAGAACATTGACATCTCCTGTATGATTTCAGTGAAAAAAAACAGGACACGAAGTTACGCTCAAAGCCGGTTATAACAAATTGATGCACGCTGCCACAATAGTTTTATATATCACTGAATTCGATATATGTAAAACCGCGGGTATAAAAGTAAATACATATTCAGGCTGTACAGCTGCAGATGAAAACGATTAGCACGAATGGCCAATGACCTGAGAAGGGAAATTGCGGTACGCGGCGCTCTTATTTCAGCGCACACTGGTACCTAAATTGCCACAAGATTCATGGTTCAATAAGGGGTTGCCTGTCACTCGTTTTCGGCGTGCTAGGGCATAACAGCGTCGCATGCCGCAATTTCTCTGATCGGATGATCGGTCACTTGTGCTAATCTTTTTCTGCTGCAGCTGTACGTGGCAAAATCCAAGATCTAATTATTGGGTAAGCCGTAGTGTAGAACTCCAATGATTTTCACCACTTAAGGTTGTTTACTTTGCGCCCAAAGCCAGGTAAACAAGCGTTTCAATGCTCTTAAAATTCTTCGTTGACATTACCCACTTTGTGGTAGCTCACTTTGTATACACCTTCTTTGGTCCCGTGGCCCCATTTGTCTACTAGTTATGGTCACTAAGTAATTTCTGGTTGCTGTCTTGCCGAGCAGACAACATTGGTCACTGTGTATGTGTCCGTGTAAACAACTTGCTACTGGCTACTGTCCGGCTTACTGCACAACTTTGATCACTTAGTGTGTGCCACTGGGAAGGGGGCCCGAAGTTCGGCACTACGCATGTAACGTTAGTAGGCGCCCATTGTTGGCCAATCCACCAGAATGGATGTGCCAAGGTGACACAAGAGCTTTGTGTCCTCTAATAATAACACATCGATAGCTGTGAAGTTTTGTTACTAACACGTCACGGAAAGTTATAGTTTCTTTTGTTTTCGAATGCCTTCTTTTGAAACAAAGAATTATGGCATCTTTCTGGATCTTTCTTTGCATGCATGCTTGTTTTAACCAATGAAAACAATCGCAAAATGTTGGCTGTTTTTGCCGAGAGGGCTGGATAACAAAAGCACTAGACAAATGACGGAGTTTTCTTTTGGGGCGCAGTGACCAAAACAAAATATGCTATCTCGTGGTATAATTCCGCATTGTGTTTTATAGCCAGGTTGCCACCTCGTGTGCCTAGGGTGGCAATCTGATTCGTCAGTACATTGCTTTAATACTAATGGCATCAACGTGAAGATGCACTTGGTATAAGTTATGCTGGATTTTCTCGCATTCTGCTCTCACCAGGTCGTGGCTACCGTGACAACGATTCCGCGACGTCGTACTCAGTACTCCGCAATGATATACCTTAGCTGGTAACCGGGTGTAAAAAACTTGCATGAATGAATGTAGTTATTTCATTATTCACAACAGAACGAAGCTGAGCGACAGTGCTAGAACACCATGTGTGCACCTGACTCTTGAAGCAGCTCGTGCAAATAAGCACAGCCAACCAGGAAGGATTCATGGCGTTAGGCAGCTCTATATTTGTTTGCGTTGTGAAACATTGGCCTCTTTGCCATCCTTTTTTGAAAGTAATCTTGTCTCGAGTTCCCATCATTAGACTGACATTTTAAAGCGAAGCTTTTTATGTCTCACTGATTCGTCCATGAGCGCCAAAAATGCACTGCAGGAAAGCCAACTTGAACAATGGAACTATCTGCGCATCTGCGCACACAATCGTAGAACACAACAGTTTACATTTGCAGTTGTACCGATAAGAACCAGGCGAACTGCAAGACCACGCTACCCAGACGAACTGTTTATATATGCATTGAATTGCGCGCGTCACGCAATGCATTCCCGGCCATCGTGATGGGTAGGCCGCGGGTGCAGCGCACGGCAGAAGAGGAGGCTGCCGTACACCAATGTAAGCGCGAGCGCGATCGTGGCCGTAAAGCCGATCCCGTGTATCGGCAACGGCATGCAGTCCGTGAAAGTGAGAGATAGAAAGAGAAAGATGTTTTGATGAGATGCTGGAGATGCATGTAATCAATGGCTACATGATAAAAGCTATGCAATGTAACAAAATGTTTTTTTTATTCAACGTCAACGTTCAAAAAATACAATCCTAAACAAGCAATCAAATCACATATGGATCGCATCGGGTCGCTCAGCATTTCTTCTGTTCGTTGCGTAGTCGTTGGCTTTGGACTTTGACTTTGATTCAGTTTGCATGGGCGAAAGCTTCGCGTTCAACCTTATTTCCATAAGAAAGAGGCTTTGATTTCTTTGTCCACTATATCATCGAAAACGTTTAAGTATGATCTATGATGGCTTTCTTGTCGTAGGATTTCATTGACGAACTAAGAACGTAACTTATGCTATGCCTCTTTCCTCAAGGAAGGGGAAGAGGTAGTGGGGTGTTTTAATGAATTGGGGTGGCGAAATTCGCAGGGTATATTTCGAGCTGTTAAACGTACAAAAGCTACGGATTTTCTACAAGGCGAAATTCGCTGCGTATATTTCGAGCTGTTAAACGTACAAAAGCTACTGATTTTCTACAAGGCTTTCAAAAAAAAGAAATTTTGGATTAAGCGTAAAAGAAAAATGCTACAGAAATTCTGAGAATTGTCTGCTAATGCGTAAGCATCCTTGGGCCAGGCTGTTACTCTGATTTTGCTTACTTGCTTTTATAGCTTATGCATGTCTACCCATCGGTTTTCCGGTGAAAGAGAATGCTTATGCCTTAGTAGAGAATTCTCAAACTTTCTGTAGCATTTTTGTTGTTTATCATGTCTATCCACCTTAGACCATATCATAACGCTCCAAACATAATCCCATTCCACACAACCACGGGATTTCAATCTAGTTTTATTGCTACGTTCTGTACAATTTTACTACTGTAATTTTTCTCCTTTTATTTTCTTTTTTATGACCTTAGCGCAGTGATGTCAGCATTTTTTTAATTTTTAAGGCTACCGATCATCTACTATTTCACTATTATCCCATGTACCCAATCAGATATTCTATAATTTTTTTATACTCCTCAACCCGAAGCAGGCTTCTTGTACGTACACCAGTAATGCGGGAAAGTAAGCTGTGAAGGGTGTGTGCCGAGAATGGTTTTCTCTAGGGGTGTGCGAATATTCGAGTTCCCAATTCGAATCGAATAATATCTAATCGAATAACTCGATTCGATTTCGAACAGCTAGTATTCGAAGTTTCGAATAATTTATCATGACGAATATTTAAAACGCGACAAAGACCAATGGTGCAACTTGGTTAGGGTGGTGTGGTTAAAACTAATGCTAACGTCGTTACAGTAGGCCTTTCGTTAAAAGTTTCACCGGTATCCTGGTTCAAAAGCGGCCGCTTGTGTATATTAAATGAGATTTTGTGTCATTTCAGCACGTACAAAAAGAAAAAAAACACATATGAGAAACCTATCAAGCCCTTCACCACTTCGCTTCCGAAACAAAGTCACGGACTTTTGCATAGTTCGGTCGCGTATGCCGCAAGCGCCGTAAAACACTTATACACAAACATCTTCCTTCACATCCTGTCATAACTACCGTCGCAGCGCGCTTATATTGGGTTGCATCCGGGATCAGGAATCAACATGACTCAGCTGCTCACAGCACAGCGAAGGCTTGCGGAAAAGACGAGTTCCTCCTCCCCAATTGTGCCGTTTATTTACGGGACAGAACCGATCCTTAAGAGGCACACCAACAATTAAAACGAAGCAGCTTTGTTTAATAAGAACTTGCTGAACAGCTTGGAGTCACGGTTCCCTCTTTGTGCAGAACGAAAGGAACTGGTGCTTGCAACACTATGTGATCCGAGGTTTAAATATATTTGCTGCACAAATTCATTCAGTCAGTCACCCGCTGCTGAGCTGCTGGCAGCCGAAATTACTGGTCGACACGCTCGCATGAACTCTCCATTGCAGCACTCTCAAATCCGAAGCCAATGACAAGTCACGCCGCAAGTAAAGAAGACAAGGGAACAGTCTGCGAGAGCTCACACCTTATAGTCAAGAAGTTAAAAATACTATAATGTGCCGCTGATCGCAAGAAAGGATGACCCTTTGAAATATTGGAAAGAGCATGGAGCTTCACTGTATCCAGGAATCTCCAAAATTGCTTTGCGATACCTTCTCATCCCTGCTACAAAGATGTCCATTGAACACATGTTTTTAACTGCAGAAAACACCGTAACATCGCGGCGAGAGAGCCTTAAGCGAGGTCGTGGGGAACAGATTGTGTTTCCGCATGGCAATTTGTAGCCTTGCGGTAACAGTCACTCACCGCTTTGTGAGCTCGAGGACATGAGCAGACAACATTTCTTTGTTCTGTCTATAAATTTTCAATAAAATCTTGTGTATTCGATATTCGGTTCGATATGCGATATTTTTGGCCACTATTCGAAACTATTCGACTCGAATTTGATTCGAGATGAAATTTCACTATTCGCACACCCCTACTTTTTTTTCTCTCTTTTTTCCATTTTGCATTCCTTCGTTATCAATTCTAAAGCGACCACTCATCTACATTTACAATATTATAACGATGAAATGTCTTAGCTTCACCATTAATGAATTTATTTTGTAAATAAAGAGTGTGACACTTTTCGCGGTACCAACAGACTTTGCGGGGGGAACTCCAAAGAATGCTTATGAATTAAAACGTTGTACAGAAAAAGTCATATACGTGTTTCTGGACATAAGTGCGCGTATATGAGTAAATGACAGTGAAATCATGTAGCAAATGTTTGCCTTTAAAAGATACCCAATCATTTTTCCCCCATTCATCTGTAACCATTCACGTAGCTTCCCCTCAGATGTCTACTATTTATTATTGCTGCTGATACCTCCTGATAGATCATCAATCATTATCCATATAGTACACGTTGAGCGGATCTTTCTCGTTTTACGTCATTTTATTTACGGCTTTATTAACATATTTCTTTTGCACCACTTTGCCAGCACAACAAACCGCTTTCATTCTGCAAAAAACACCTTTGTTACTTGTCGTCTGTATAAACGCGTCCTCAAAGGCTGCATCTTAATAAGATAAAAGCCTGCAAGGCGGAAGAAGCTACATGAAAAGCACATATGCGCAGTGCATTGAAGGTAGTGTAAATTGACTTGTCAAAGTAGTCGTACGAATAAATTGTACTGTGCGAAAGCATAAAGCCCGAGATATGTATTAACGGAAGTGTAGCAAAATAGTGAACAAAAAATTATTTCGCGCCATGGCACTGAAATTATTTTTCGAACTTCTTCATTACCACTTGCTACCACTTTCTAATAAAACGACAATAGAGCTGGATACGTCACCATTTTGTATAGGTTGAAACAAATTATACAGTGTACAAAATTTTGCTAAGCCGTTATCAGGACTGCGATAAAAGAAATAATCAGGTATATTGCATATCCTGTGGCCTGATTTGCTATATATGCTGAGTAGTATAAGTTCAGTGTAGTACATTGCATAGTGAACGGGTGATTCAGTCACAAGCATCTTAATTATGAATACTAAAATAGATTCACGTTTGTTTTAAATTTATTCATGGCTTTTTGAAGAGCGCGACAGGCTTTTTTAGAGTATCATAGTTTTTAAATTATATTTTAACTTCCATCACAGCTAAAAGCACAAATGAAAAGATCAAGCAGGCACATATGCAAACACTGATTTGAGGTTATGAAATACAGTATATTCCTACAGAAGATTACTCCCTTAAAGTTTCCGTTGTAAAAGCTTTGTGCAACCTTTCCTCCTATAGTTGGCCATCAGCCCATGTTGAAAAATTATGACATGCGAAATAAAGGTGTTGGCTAAATATTGTGAAATGACAATAACACTCGTCGCAATTTACATTTTTCTTTGACAAGACCTACGTTTTCCTGCCTTAGCAGAAAATAAATGATGAGTTTTGAGACTTAATGCAGCTTACGCTTTCAAGATCATAGAAACGCACCGTGGTTTTGCGTCTTCACTCTAAAAACAGCGCAGCCGTCATTCTTATGGTAATAAAGCATATACTCTGACTCCGTGAAACTGCCACCTGTAAAGAAAGGGTGCATAATTCAGGCCTGTATACTCAGCGAGTATGTCATTGTCATCGGTTATGCATTCAACTCAGACAGGCCGGGCCTTGCCCACAGACTTGGTTTTTTGACGTGGTGCAATACACATGGTAATAGACAGTAAATAAAACGTGAACATTGGTGCGCATCGTACAGTGCTCAGCGATTGAAACACGATACTCGGACCCCATGGTAGCGGGCGTTTTTAGCGTTACCGGTGAGCGCTGGGTGATCGCTGAAAGACCATTTAACCAACGGTGCTTTGTTAGCAGTGGCCTTGAGCATGCTGGTGAATTTTTCGCTTATGACTCATTAGGCAATCAGCCAACATTATTCCTCAAATTTTTAAAGTACTTGAATAATTGCATAAGCTCGAATGGCAAAGTGTACATCGTGTTTCTGAACATCATATTTAGCATTCTTCAAGTAGATAAAATTTTACCTGGTATTTTTTTCCGTGTTTCAGTGTTGTTCCTCAAAGCGCAAAAAAGCAATAATGCCAAGTAAAGGTGGACGCGCACGGTGCTCGCGCGCGACAGCCCCACTTTTAAAACGGGTTTCAAAGAATCAACACTGCTCAATAGCTGAATTGGTGACCGCGAAACAGTCACAATGCGACGGCGTGGTTGTTGGCTGCTGCCACTAACAGGCAGCTTTTTTACGGTGTTTCTTAGAGCATTTCATATCACTTGGAGGCGGCGATAAGAAATAAGATACGACTCAAGCGAAGCCAAAAAATACAAAGAGTATAAAGCACGCCGCGGCTGCTTGCTAGCTTTTTGTTTTTGTTTTTTACGAAAAGAACGTTCTTTATGAAACTCGTACATTATGTCTCGTTCCACTGCTTTTAGGCGCATGACAAATCGAGCGCGCGACGTGGGAGGAGTGCAATGCCTAATAATCGTAGCCCGGGCCCCATGTCCAATTCCTCGAGTTTCCCATGATACTTCTCACGAAGACGCAAACGGCCGAAATAGTTATCCATATCTGTATGCAACTTTTTTCCGTGTGTACCTGGGATACAGGTATAAACATATATATATATATATATATATATATATATATATATATATATATATATATATATTGTATTGAAGCGGAAGCACCAGCTCGGTAACACGGGAAAAAGGGGGAAAAGAAGAGGAAGTGAATAGAACAGCCGGCCCAGTGAACGGGTGCTGTGTATCTGTCTCCTGTTCTTTCCTTTACAATGGCACAGTCGGCTAATACTGAGACTTCGGAAGATCTGGCCCCGAGCATCGCAAGCGGACGACACTACCGGGACCGCATTCGTCGCCGCAAGTATTCGCCACATTATCCGGGGACGGCGTCCAGGCCTCCTCAGTGGCTCTCGCGGACGACGGCGCTAGTGAGCTCAACCAAGCCCTCTCTGCTGTCTCACAACGACTTCAGACACTGACCGACGCGTTTGCTTCAGTTGTCGGACAAAGCACGCTTTCACTGCAAGCACCGACGACTCTTCCTGATTTCTATGGTTTCCGAGAGGACCCTGTAACTTGGGTGCGTACCATAGAGTCTGTAGCTAATCGTTACGCGTGGACAGACGCCGTGAAGAGGTCCATGGCAGAAGGTAGTCTCCGAGGTGCAGCTCAGGCTTGGAATTTGTTTGAAGGACGAGCCTATCCAACTTGGTCCAGCTGGACCGCGGCGCTGCTCTCTGCTTTCGAGAACTTGCCAAGCGCCTATGACACTCGCTTTATGCAGATGCGGTCACGCCATCAAGCTCCAGATGAAGACATAGCCGAGTACATTTACGACAAGCTGTGGCTCCTTAGCACCTGCAACCTTACCTGGGCTTCCCCAGCGGCCAAGCAGTATGTCATAGATGGCATCCACGACTCCACGCATGCTGTCGTCCTGTCCGTGTATGCATTAGAGACAGCGCCTGACGCTTTCGTCCGCAAAGCTTCAGTGCTACAGGACACAGCTAAACGGCGTCGGGCTGCCACAACAGAGCCGTGTGCAACTTCTCAAGTTCCCCTGATGCAGTGCGGAAGCCCCTCCGTTGGCGACGCTAGCCACTGCACTAGCGACGGGGTGCAAGACAAAAGACAGCAAATGCGATACCAGAGCAGCACAAGGCCGTTGGTGTCAATTCACGTCGACGGTATCGGAGAGCTGACGGCGCTTGTAGACACAGGCGCTGAGCGTTCAGCGCTGCTTCGGCGGCACGCGCCTGCCAATCTCCATCCCTGTACTCAGGCACCCTTGCGATGCCTAGGGGGAAACGTACAGCCAGCAGGCACCATTGACCTGCGGCTACACACAACCGCTGGTACAAAGCATCTACGCGACGTGCCCGTCTTCGACGACTTGCCTGCCGACATCATTCTTGGCGCGGACTACGTCCTTTCTAACGACGTGCAACTGAACATTGAGGGCGGTAAAGTTATGCTGCGATCCACAACCTCCTGCGCGCCTCCGACTGAGTCACAGAGAGGTGAGCCTTCCGGCAGGAAGACCCTTTCTAGCGTTCTCGAGCAACATCGCGCCCTGTTTGCCGACAACAGTGCACAACTACCCGGTACTGACTTGCTTGAGCACCGCATTCCGACAGACAGTCACCCACCTATATGCGTACCAATGCGACGGTATGCTGAACGCGAACGGTCTGTCATTGCCGAACAAGTAAGTGAGATGCTGGATGCTGGCGTGATTAGACCGTCGTGCAGTCCTTGGGCCGCACCTGTTGTCCTTGTTCGCAAGAAAAACGGCTCTTTGCGGTTCTGTGTTGATTAGAGAGAGCTCAACAAGCATACTATACCGGACTCCTACCCACTGCCCTGCATTGACGATGCCATAGATACAGTACGGAATGCAAGATTCTTTTCGTCGTTAGACCTGCGGGCTGGGTATTGGCAAATCAATGTCGCAGAAGAAGACAAATTTAAAACCGCGTTCCGTACACCATCAGGCCTTTACGAGTTCAACCGTATGCCCTTCGGCTTACGGACAGCTCCCAGTACGTTCCAGCGCGCTATGAACACTGTGCTGCGTCCGCTTAAGGATCATGGCTGTGTTGTGTACCTCGATGATATCTTAGTTGTGGGCACAACAGAAGAAGAACATCTTCGGAACCTAGACGAAGTTCTTGAGAGGCTCTACAACGCTGGATTCCGACTAAACCGTGAGAAATGCCAATTTGGACTTACGGCCATCTCGTATCTGGGTTACTCCATCTCTGAGAAAGGCGTACAGCCTCTCCTTGAAAGGTTATCAGCCGTTACGAACTTCCCCACTCCGACGTGCATTAAGCAGCTGCAGTCGTTTTTGGGCATCGCGTCTTATCTGCGAAAGTTTGTTGCCAACTTCGCTTCGACAGCTGCTTCCCTTACTGACCTGCTCAAGAAAGATACGCAGTTTAAATGTGGCCAATCACAGGAATGGGCGTTCCAATCGCTCAAACATCAGCTGACCGACTGCCCTGTACTGAGCCACTTCAATGAAGACTGGACCACAGAGGTGCACACAGACGCTAGCCAGGTTGGACTCGGAGCAGTACTTGTGCAGCGCGACCCAGATGGTGCTGAGCATGTTGTCGCCTATGCCAGCCGAAAACTTTCAGATGCTGAAAGTCACTACCACTCCAACATGTTGGAATGCCTAGCTATTGTGTGGAGCGTTGACGACAAATTTAGACACTATCTGCTTGGTCGGCATTTCACGGTGGTAACAGATAATGCTGCAATTTCATGGATGTTCTCAAAGCAACACCTGAAGCATAAATTCGCACGCTGGATAATACGACTACAGGAGTATGACTACAGCGTCCGACATCGCGCCGGTACTCTAAACCAAGTGGCTGACGCATTGTCGCGAAATCCTAGTGGGGACGACTCGTATAGAATGAAGGAAGCCTGGATATTATTTTCACAGCAAGACGTCACCCAGGCCCAACGCCACGACACTGACGTGGCGGCTATCATAGCTTCACTTGCGGACGCGCAGAACAGCAACAAATTTGTCGTGCGTGACGCAACTCTCTATCGTCGTCTATGGAAGAATAAGTGGCAAGTTGAAGAACACCTTCTAGTCATCCCTGCTTCGTTGCGGCCTGGTATTCTTCACGCCATCCACGATACACCTGAAGGCGGACACATAGGTCAGCGAGCGACACTAAAAAAAGTACAGGAGCGCTTCTGGTGGCCCAAAATGAGTAAGAGTGTTCGTGATTACGTCGCTAGCTGCGAAATATGCCAACGACACAAGCGGCTTCCAGGGTGCCAGCCTGGGCTACTCACACCCATTCCACCTCCTGCTACTATATTTCACACAGTTGGCATCGACCATGTTGGCCCCCTACCAACGACAGCGGCTGGCAATCGCTACATCCTCATTGCTGTTGACCATCTATCCAAATTTGTGGAGGTGGAAGCCGTGCCTTCTCTGGCACCCAGCTACGTGACAAGATTTTTGAGAGACCGATTTGAACTGAGGCATGGTCTTCCGACCAAACTAATATCCGATCGGGCACCCACCTTCCGCAGCTCCGAACTCCGTGCCTACCTACGCCATGCAAGAGTTGAGCACCACTATGCCTCCGCGTACCATCCGCAAGCAAACGGCGTGACGGAGAAAGCTAATCAGACAATTCAAGCACGTTTGGCTCCCTACTGCAGAAATAGTAAGCCGGGAGAAGCAGATTGGGACGAACATCTCCAGGCTGCTGCTTACTCAATGAACACTTCACTACAGAGCTCAGCTGGGACATCGCCGTACGAAATAGTCTATGGCCAGCTACCCCGCCTTAACGCGCTCAATTTGGATACCCCGATCAGATTTGGACGCCCCGTCGCGCGACAGAGATTATGCCGCAATATTCGAGAAGAAGCTCGCAAGAGTGCCGCGAGAGCCCAAGACGTTCACAAGCGTCATTACGACCGTCGCCATCGTCCCGCGCCGCAGTACCAGAAAGGAGATGAGGTGTGGGTCCAACGAGGTAGTGGACCACTGGGCAAGAAGCTTTGCGCGAAATTTGAGGGTCCCTTTGTGATCACAGAACGCCTGGGGAAGAACACTTGGCGTGTTCGCACTCTGGATCAACAGGGAACCTTGGACAGGAGAAGAAAGAACAATTTCGCCGTCCACGTGGCTCGTCTCAAGAAGAGGGTCCACCGACAAATCTGATGTGGTTGTGCACTGAGTTTCAAAAATTCAGTGTGGCCGAGTGTAATGAAGCGGAAGCACAAGCTCGGTAACACGGAGAAAAATGGGAAAACGAAGAGGAAGTGAATAGAACAGCCGGCCCAGTGAACGGGTGCTGTGTCTCTGTCTCCTGTTCTTTCCATTACAATATATATATATATATATATATATATATATATATATATATATATGGTTCAACAGAGAAGCGTCCCGATATGTGAACCAGGTGCGCCGCCTCTGCCACCGAAGAGAGCTGGGACACGGGGTCTTCTATCTAGACCACGTCTTCCAAAAGATGCCGCCTTGGAGGTTCCTGGCCGCAGACGGTCTCCATCCCAGCTTTGAAGGCGTGGCGATGCTGGCGCTTCACTACACACGCCTGCTGACCACCAAGACAAGCCCCTGGCATCCACGCCAGCAGACTCTACCGCCAGCCGGCATGGCGACCACCGTGGGTTTCGGCGCTCCACAGCGTGCCACAGATGCCGACTCGTCGCGCACGCCACCACCCCAGGCCCAGAAGTCCACCACCCCTCCAGGACCGCCTTAGATGGCCTACAACCTGCGCAGCTTTGCGGACGTCACTCGGCGACCGACGCAGCCACGGCAGAACTGACAATTTCAGGGTTAAGGTACGGTCCGCTCCCCTAAAGCACGGTCACGCGCATTTCAGCAAATCAGGAAAACGATTGAGAAACGCGCAAAGTACAATCTTCACAGCACGACGCTTAAGTCATATGCAGCTTCTAATTTGGTACCAAAAGGCTTATGTCTAAAGCTAAATCCGGCAATGACAACACTAGATCGGCATGAGCGGGCACAGTGGGACAAAACACTCCATGAAGCGTCGCTTAATCTCATGAAGATCATTATTGACCACAGTGAACGCAAATCTCACGAACTCGAACAAGCTGAACACTCATTAAAATGCCAATCAGATCTCAGCGAAATAGAGGGCAACGACCTAGTTGAGTATGAAAATAGGAAAATAGGGGAGACAAAAAAGCGTAAGCGCCGGAAGTTAGAGCGGGATGACATACCTCAGACGATTTCCATCAGCGCGAACGTCCCTGCGACCACCACAAGTATTAACAATGGCGTAGAAACAACGGTAGTTAACCTTTCATCTGCCTGGTTAACGGCCTCCGAAATTAGTCTTAAAGGCCTTACATTCTGTCCGGCAAGCGGTAAATTTAATGAGTTTCAATTTTATCAGGATTTGGATAATTTTGCCAGAAATCTTCGCTTGCAGGAATATTTTCGTGATAAACCCAGCCGAACAGCATTTCCCGGAGCATCAGGAACAAATTGGTCGCCACCAGATCAGAGGGACAGATATTTGGAAATGTATATATCCGCCGTCCAAAAAGATATCATGAGAGCATGTTCAAAAGTGAAACCCTTTCGACAAAACTTGTCGTACGAAGAGCGCAAACCGTTGGACTCGCTGAGCCGTCGATCAGATGTGGTAATTAAACCTGCGGATAAGGGTGCCGCAATAGTAATATTGGATAAGGTCGACTACCTGAAAGAAGAATATCGACAATTAGAAAATAAGGACTTCTAACGGAACTCACAGAGGACCCCACTAAATTGTTGGAATCAGAAATATGCCACGAATTAAATTCACTGCACAAGGAGGGGAAAATATCTAAAGATAGGCGTAAAGCAATGCTGCCGATTCAGCCAGCCCCTGGTCGTTTTTATTTGCTACCCAAATCCACAAAACTAACCACCCCGGTTGCCCTATTGTCTCAAGCAACGGCACGGTAACAGAAAGAATTTCAAGTGCCTTAGACTTCATAATTAAGGACATAGTCCTGACCATTCCATCTTACATTCAGGACACCAACCAATTTCTTCGCACAATAACTGGACTCGAGATCCCCAAAGAAAGCTTCCTAGTGACAATGGATGTAGTATCCCTATACACAAACATACCACAAGCAGAGGGCATGGACGCGACTGTCAACGCTTACGTGAACGCAAGCACGCCTGTAAGTCTAGACGAGGACACGCTGTCAACGCTACTGCGGTTAGTACTAGGATACAATAACTTTGAATTTGACGAGAAACACTTCTTCCAGATAAGCGGAACGGCAATGGGCACGAAGATGGCTCCTAATTATGCGAATATTTTTACGGCATCACTTGAAGAACCCTTTCTTGCGGCCAGACCTTTGAAGCCGCTCATCTACAAAAGGTTCTTAGACGACATATTCTTTATTTGGCACCACGACGAAGAAAGTCTCCTTAAATTTGTAGCAGATTTTAATTCTGTTCATCCGTCAATCGCTTTCACTTACACCTATTCTAAATCAGCTGTAAACTTTCTTGATGTCATGGTCCAAATTAAAGATAATCGCATATTCACAACCTTATATAAAAAGCCAACAGACCGCTACCAATATCTTCATTTCAAAAGTAGCCATCCACAACATTGCAAGAAAGCCATCCCGTATTCACAGGCCCACCGATAACGCCGCATCTGCTCTGACGAGAAAGACTTCCAATGTCATGCAAAGGAACTCAGAACGGCCCTGGTGGCGAATCACTACCCGGAACGTATTGTTGATGATGCTATAAGCCGAGCACGAGCCTTAGACAGAAATGAAATTTTGACGGGCTCAAAGCTCCGCCATCCGAAAAACCAAACCAACCTTATCCTCACCTACTCATCTACATTACCGCACGTCAACAACATCCTAGCCAAACACTTTATTATCATTCAGCAGAGCACACGTTTGCCTTCAATGTTCACAGAGCCACCCCGAGTTGTCTATCGCCGGGGAAGGAATCTAAGAGATATCCTCGTCAGAGCTAGAACAACCACGGTTCAAAACATAGAATCAGGCTGCAGACCTTGTGGTAAACCCCGCTGCAAGGTCTGTGACTGGCACATGACTTCAACATGTCTTGCTAAGGCTACTTCCTCTGATTTCACATTCAAAGTTAAGGAACCTCTAAATTGTGACAGCAGCAATGTGATCTACATGCTCCATTGTGAAGTCTGCGACCAACAGTATATAGGCCAGACTGGAACCGCGTTCAGACTCCGTCTAAATAACCACAGAGCTCACACCCGCGCACTACCACATCTCCCATTCTCAAAACATATCAGTCTGCCTGAGCATTCATTTGATAAAATACGTGTCACTGTTCTCCAGTCAGGCTTCCGCTTTTCTCGTGAACGGGAACAAAGAGAGTCATATTTTATCCACAAATTTAGAACAATCACGCACGGCATAAATGAACACATGGTAAACCTCTCGTTTCTTTGTCAATAAGTTAAATTAGCTAAAATCAGAACTTAATCCCCACATAGGCAAGCCGAACACGTGTGTGATGTCGAAAGAATGCCCACTACCCCAGTGGGGGAGCGTACCGAACCACCCACATTATTGTGCCTTGCTTTTTAAGTTCATGCTTATTTCGCCACGCTGTTACTGTCATATTTGCAGGCTACTTCTCCTTGTTTCGTGTTTCTCGGGTTTTGCCCTTGCTTTTTTAATTTCGTGCTTATTTCGCCACGCTGTTACTGACATATTTGCAGGCTATTTCTTCTTCTTTCGTGTTTCTCGTGTTTTGCCTTTGCTTTTTAATTTCATGCTTATTTCGCCACGCTGTTACTGTCATATTTGCAGGCTATTTCTCCTTCTTTCGTGTTTCTCGTGTTTTGCCCTTGCTTTTCAATTTCATGCTGATTTCGCCACGCTAGTACTATTAGATTTGCAGGCTATTTCTTCTTCTTTCGTGTTTCTCGTGTTTTGCCCTTTGCTTTGTCTGGCACGACCAGGTCTTGGTGTCTTTCCTTTAACTCTCTCCGTCTCTCTTCTCTTTTTTTGGCATGTTCAACTTAACATGACAGGCGTGTCCGACAAATGTGCATGTCAAACACGCTTAACAGCGACCCATAATGGGGGCCGTATCAAGCACTTGTCCACTGCCAGTAATGACAAGCAAGCGTCGTGAAGAACCCCGCTACGAACAAGGAATCTCCCTGCCATTGGCTCTCTCCCTGGGATTTTTATTTCTTTATTTATGCTTTTTTTGTTGTGGTTTTCTCTCTTTATCTCTCCTTTCTCACTTTTCTTGGCGCCTTCTTTCTCTACCTGAAGATATAAAAAAGACTGTTGCGAGAATTTCCTGTACCCCTTGAAAAAGGTCGGTCCACCGACCGAAACTGTTGGGTAGATAATAAACCTAAGATAACCGCGAAGTTGTGCTTCCGATTTTCCTATATATATATATATATATATATATATATATATATATATATATATATATATATATATATATCCTAAAAAGCCTACAATACAATGACACCAAGGGCAACATAGGAGAAATTCGTGTAGTCCTTCTTTGAATTAAAGAAATGTTAAATAAATGAAAATGAAAGTGGATGGCCATGAGTGGTGGTGATGCATAACACTCCTAGGGTTAGTTTCTCGATTGGTAAGAGCATTGCAAGCGTGATGCGAAGACGTCGCTTCGTATATGCCGCCTGCGGTCAGTTATTGTATTGCGATAGCAATTATATGGTCACTCCAAGAGGATTTTTGCCATCGGCGTCGCCTTCGTCGTCGCCGCGATATTCCGTATAAAGTTCAAGGGCGATAAAATCGTCGCCGCACGCCGTATGCTGTATGTGCGACCGAAAGTGCGCGAGGAACGCGCGCTTTCCCGGAGTGTGAACGCACGGCGCAGAGCAAACGCAACATGTTCCGTCGCGACAAAGGCCATGGGGAGATGGGAGGGAGGGGGCCGACGTTGTGCTGCGGCACCAACTGCGTATCTTGCGACCGGGCGCAAGGCGAACTGGAGACTCAATATCGCACGCGAAAGGAGGAAAGCGGGAAGGCAACGCGGGAGGGAGGGGTGCGGCTTCAACTCTGCCAGCAACCGCGCACTTGTACTTTGCGCGGCTGCGGGTGGTCACGCCCACCGTATCTTGAAAGCGATCTGCACACGGCTTCTACCTTTGTCTGCGTTGTGCCTTTCGCCGCTCAGTTTCCGTTGAAGCGATAGACCACACGAACCCTCGCTCGCTGCTGCTGTCGGGCTTGCTCACGCCAGCGTTTTGACAGCGGTTGTCTGCGGTCATCGAGTGTGATCTATTCATGTTTGCTTGTGCGCGCTGACAGCATGCTCGTTAATTCAGTCAGTGAGCGAATGTGTTCAAGTTTATACAGCCGATAAACCTACCATGCTTACTTCGTATAGCTAGCTACTAATTTGCTATCGCAATTGACGCTTCACCTTTCGGGCGGTACTGCGACTTTTTTTCGTCCACTTTCGTTTCCATTTATTTACCATTTCTGTAAATCACTTAAGAACTACAAGTAAGTTTCTCTATGTTGTTCTTGGTGTCTTTGTTTGTTGGCTTCTTATGATATCAGTAATAAAAATCGGGCCCCTCGGTTTCCTCTCTTCTCGTTCATGTATACAGGGTGTTCATGTTTAAGATATACAGAATTTTTAAAAATCGCCTGTGGCAGGTAGTATAATTCTTATCGTTGTGCAAGGTTATTCGAAGAGGCGAAAAATAGTAGCACGAAAAATCGAAACACATATTCAACTAATTAACAAAAATTGACTACTGAACTTCTTAGCTAATTACTTTACGACACATATTGCAATTTACGAATAGCAAACTAGCAAAATAGCAATTTACGGGAGCAAACAAGGCGGCTTGATGAAGTAAGGAAATTTGCAGGTGCAAGTTAGAATCAGGTAGCACAAGACGGGTAATTGGAGATCGCAGGGAGAGGCATTCGTCCTGCAGTGGACACAAATACATGCTGATGGTATATACAGGGTGTCCCAGCTAAAAGTAGCCAATGTTTTAAAAACGACGGAGTGTGCTAGGAGGCTCACACCAACTCAGTGGTGTTGAGGATCGCGTGTCCTAGTCTGCGTTATTTTTTCCTGCCTGCAAAGTCAATTAATTAGCATAAACTAATTGCCAAACTTCCTAAATATTGGTTTTACCACGAAACTGCCAAAACAAAATTGTAGATCACATTTAAAAATGGCCGACTGAAGTGTTTTCAACTAAGTACCATTGAAGGAGCTTCTTGTAATTGCCTTTAAGGAACGCCCGCGAAATACAAATACAACCGCGTGATAGCACCCCTATAGATAGTGTTCATGTGACGTCACGCAGCCATACCTCACCACGCTGGTACCCAAAGATGGCGACTACGATGACGTCTGTGCAACGTATTATCACGCGCAAACTGTTTTGCTTTTTCACGGCGATTGTTTTTCACCGGTTTATCATTGTTATCATTCTGACGTTCGACGCAAGACGCGCTTTTTGTTGCTGTCATGCTGTCATGTTCTTTGCTTACGCCCCTTCTCGACCTGCTGGTACCCAAAGATGGCGTCCGCGATGACGTCCGTGCTACCTATGTATTTCAGCGCTCCCAGACGACTGATCAAGAAATGAAATCCGCATATCTGTACAGCTGTTCCTGGACGGGCTTGGCGTTTGCAGTGACCGCAAAGTGCACACCAGCAACAAGCGCTAGTAAGATATGATCGCGAACGAATCGAATAACATGACAACTGCATTTTCTTACCAGATTAAACAGTTCGGCGGTCAACATTTACTCAATACCAAGCTCCTTTTCTTTTCTTGCCTTGTGTGTTCGGGCTTCATTCCACAAGTGGAGCGAATTATGTTTGTGCCACGTCACGTCGAATCGTGACACACTATCATCACCACCGCTCGCTCTGTGCGTTCGATCGCGACAGGGCACGTGAGTGAGTTTCGAAAAAAGCCATGCAAACAATGCCCTTTACTGATCTGTCGTCTGGGGGCGCTGAAATAGTGGTGCTATCACGCGGTTGTATTTGTATTTCGAAGGCTTTCTTTAGCGGCAATTCCAAGAAGCTCCATCAATGGTACTTACTTGCAAACACTTCAGTCGGCCGTTTTTAAATGGGAACTACAACTTTCGTATTGAGACTTTCAGGCTAAAGCCAATATTTAAAAAGTTTGGCAATTAGTTTATACTACAGCTAATTAACTTTGCAAAACGAAAAAAATACCGCAGACTAGGCCACGCGATCGTCAACACCAATGAGTTGGTTTGAGACTTCTAGCACACTCCGTCGTTTTTCAAGCATTGGCTACTTTTAGCTGAGATACCCTGTATATATATTGTCCACCGTAATAACAGGACAAGCAACAGCCGGCAACACAGCAGAACAGCTCCGATCGAGCAGCACGTCTTCGTCGGACAAAACAGTGTCCATCATTCTTTGAAATGTCGCAGGAGCTGAGCACAGGTCAAACGGAAGAACCTTGAATTCAAAGAGTCCGTCAGGAGTAATAAATGTGGTCTTTTCCCGGTCACGGTCATCGACCTCGATTTGCCAATAACCACTACGCAGATCCATGGATGAAAAATATCTGGAGTGCCGAAGTCGGTCCAGCGAGTCGTCGATGCGAGGAAGAGGATAGACGTCTTTCTTTATGACGTTGTTGAGTTTGCGATAATCAACGCAGAAACGCAGTGTGCCGTCTTTCTTTTTAACTAGCACCACTGGTGACGCCCATGGGCTTGTAGATGGCTGAATGATGTCATCATCAAGCATTTGTTAAACTTGTTCTCGAATGGCGTCTTGTTCTCTTCGAGACACACGATAGGCATGCTGTCGGATGGGCCTTTCGGCGGGTTCTGGTTATAATTCTGTGCTTCGCAACGTGTGTCTGCTTGATTCTTGAGGTCGTGGCAAAGCAGTTGCTAAAGGAAAGCAAAAGAGAGCGAAGACTGTCTTGCTGTTCAGCCGATAGTTCGGAATTCACATCGAGTTGAATTGTAGACCGCTTTGTCGTCGTGTGAGACGGACGAAAGTTCTGCCGAGTTATAGGCTGGTTCTCGCGTCGCCGATTTCTTCGAAGTATGCGACAACAGCTTGCCTCGTGAAGTGCTGGTATTCAGCGACTAAAGTTCGTAATTAGGATTTCAGCAGGCCGTTTAGTCAGTTCTAGGATGCCGCGGGCGACGCATACTTGACGAGAGAAGAGGATGGACACATTGGTTTCAACAACTCCAAGGGCAGTTCGGTCCATGTCACTCAGTACGGTAACCAGTACACTGGAACGAGGTGGTACAGTGACGGAATCACAGACACGCAACGCTATCTTGAGCGATTTACATTAGCGCGAGCTCGCGTTACGTGAAAATGATACCAGCAGCTCTCGAAGATTTATAATGGCCCCGTATTCTCTAAGAAAGTCCATTCCTAAGATGAGCTGCCTGGAGCATTCTCGCAGCACGACGAAAGATCCGATGAAGGCAGAGCCGCAGATATGCACTCGGGCAGTACTTCCCAACCGGCGTCACGAAATGACCACCCGCAGTACGGAGTTGGGAGCCATTCCATGGTGTGGTCACCTTTCGGAGCGTAGCCACCAATTCACCACTCATAACGGAGTAGTCGGTGCCGGTATCCACGAGATCGGTGACCTGGTAATTGTCGACGGTTACGGTAATATCGGCGAAAGTCCTGCGTTGTGATCATAAAATGGCGTGGCAGATAAATCGTCGTCGTGAACTCGTCGTGTCGGAGGGTGTTTGTCAGGACGATCCGCAGCGGCCCCACCCTAGGAGGTCGCTGTCCTCAGTTTTCCTGACAAGGGCATGGACTTGGGGACCTGGTGCGAACATCAGGGAACCTGGAGTAACGGCTAGGCGACATGATGCCCCGAGGAGATGGTGAACGTGATTGGCGTCTTTGTGCGGGAGCACACGGCTGCTGAGAGGCCAGGAACTGCTCTATCTCGCGTGGGCGCTGACCATTACTTGGTCGACGGGCGTTAGGGTGAAATCCCTGAAGGCCCATCCTCCGATAAGGGCACTGACGATACAGATGGTCCGCTTCCCCGCAGTGGTAGCAAAGTGGCCGATTATCCGAGGTGCGCCACACGTTTCATTTCCGCATGATATCTCGCGGGCCTACGTCCTCATACGATTTTACATTTGTAGCGGGAAATTGACGTGGTAGAGCTGAAACAGGGGAAGGCAAACGTCCTCCCGTAGATGGTTGAGGACTCCGTAAGGCTTCGGCATAAGTCAGGACTGAGGCTTCCGCTCGCATTGGCGCCAATGGTTGGGTCATGGTCCTGATTTCGTCACGAATGATGTCACCAAGCGCAGTGACAGTCGGCTGACAAGAAGTTTTGCGAACTTCCTCAAGCTCTTCGCGCACAACGCTTCGCACAAGCTCTCGGAATGCTGCTAAATCATGTCCGCAGGTGAAACATGACACGGCGGTGACGGTGCTTTGCCGGTCGTACTGTTGGGAGCGTTGCTGTAGCGCTCGATCCATTGTCGTTGCTTCACTTATCAACTCAGCGACGGTCGCTGGAGGGTTGCGCATGAGTCCAGCGAAGAGTTGCTCTTTCACCCCTCGCATTAAGAGACGAACTTTCTTTGTCTCGGTCATACCTGCATCAGCTCGTCGGAACAAGCGCGACATGTCCTCGACAAACATGGCCACGCTTTCATTTGGCTTCTGAAACCGACTCTGCAGAGCCTGTTCAGCTTTCCTTTCGGGGCTGCTGTATGTCTCGCGAAGCTTTCGTCGGAATTCTTGCCAGTTAGGGATGGAGCCCTCATGATTCTCAAACCACGTGCGAGCGTAGTCTTCGAGGGCAAAGTACACGTAGCGCAGTTTCTTAGAGTCGTCCCATTCATTGACTGCAGCGACTCGGTCGAAGTGCTCAAGCCAATCCTCCACATCCTCAAACACGTCGCCATGAAATGACTTCGGAACGCGCGCTGTGTAGACGACACTCGGACTAGCAGTGGATTGGACTGCGTTGCTCTCTTGAGTCTGACTTGCACTTGCCCCTGTGTTGGACATTCTTACTTGGCTCAATGGGCCGTATTCAGGAGGTAGTCCTTGCAAGCGGCGGCTCTGGCGAAGTGCCCGGTTTTCCTCCGGAATCGTGGAAATGGTGGTAGGGACTCGAAGCGTCGGGAGGTCAAATTAGTGCATAGGACGGTACTCAGCACCTCCACCAATTTGTCACCGCAATAACAGGACAAGCAACAGCTGGCAACACAGCAGAACTGCTCCGATCGAGCAGCACGTCTTCGTCGTTCTCTTCGTCTCCCCTCACAGAGTCCTCCGCGGCGCGCAAAATAAAGCGCCAGCGAACGGGAACCGCACAACACACGTAAATACACTGAATTGACGTGTCAATGTATATATATATATATATATATATATATATAGCCACGTCTATTTACCATACCTCCACGACGAATAGTCATGCGGTCCTTTTGCTTGTCAAAAAACTGTCCTTCTAAGACATCATGAATCCTAGGAGGAAAAGAAAAATAAACACTTAATTGCTCTGTTGAACTCGCGAAATTCCAGAAAAGATCGTACCTTTCTGTCCCTATGTAGTACGACCTATTAAAGACGAGCGATGTCTTGGTCGCTGATACCTTTGCGTCCATTTTGCACTCAATTTGTCTGCAGTCACTCGTACTGTATGTCCAAATGTGTTCTGACGTATTAACGAACTGAAATGAGAGCGGAAACTAAATATAGTCGTTGCTATACTTCGCTACTACGTTTCTAGCTCTCAATACCACCTTGTGGTCATGGCTGCGCATATGAGACACTTATCACGCGCTATTACAGTTCCTATGAAATTTATTTTAGCGAAGGTCGGTGCAGAAAAGAATTTTTTTAACGACTAGGGGTAAACCTGGGAAAGTTTCACCAGTGAATTATCATATAAATTGAGCAGCTGTTATCTAGCAGTATATTATTCTGCAACAATATTCGCCCAGACTTAGCAGTGCTTTTGCCTATGTTACTCCGCAGAACATTTATAAAGGACGAGCGATGTTTTCACACTTTCCCGCAGGACCGGGATCAAGCTAAGGTGGCAATTTGTAAACGCGCTCGTGACTTATTTCACCATTGTCCTTCTCAAACATTCCCCAACCTCATCTGAACTGGACAGACAAACTTACAGATGCGCAAGTAAACTAAATAGACGGAAGCACGAGACGTCTAAATCTAGAGGACTCGCATGAAAAGAAAGCAATCTCTGAGCTCTATCGCTCTTCAGAACACGCTGGGCTACAACCAAAGACTCACTGTTTATTCACGAAAAAACGCCGTCCACTACATAGCCAGTAAAGATGGCTCCTCTGAATCGATGCAAGGCTTGGCATCCCCCAGTATACACCAGAGATACTGAGATTACCCAGGCCGTCAACACGCACTTCGACATATCTTAACACACTACATGAAGGCTCCACACACATGAGACTTATCCAATATCTGCAGACGCAGTCATGTGATTCGCCAATACACCCCATCCATACCGAGATTGCCCAGGCAGTCAATATGCAAACTAATCCATCTTCAAGACCAGACCTATAGACATGTCTATAGACACATCTGCTGATATTGACCCAATATCAGCAGAGGTGATCGCAATAAGTAAGCGTTACCATGGTCATTTGGCTCATAATGCCAGAGAACAGGGACCAAGTCTTATCAAAAGACTACGCCATCAGCTTGGTACCCTCACCCCCGCCTCGTGTTACCGATCATTACGCAGTGGCAAAGAACAGGGGATAGAGTCCAATTTGTGGTTTGTATATATATTTAGTACTTTTAAGAGCTTCGCTTTATTATAACGTTCATCCTTCAATTCGGCGCATCAGCTCTTGGCTCTTTTAAGACTTTCCCGTGAAGTGTAATGTCAGCTGGAACGAGTTCCCATCATTGCTTCATTGCATATGTGAAGGCGACTGTATTTTCAGAAGAAGGAGCAGGCTTCATTGCAGGGTACGGGAAAGACTTCGGAAATATAGACAGAGAGCACGTCACCTCGTCTTCGCCTTTGTGCTAGAACTCGCGCGCATGCAGCGCCCGCTGCATTTCCCAGGCGCTCCTGTTCACCTCTTGTCCACTTCCGTGCGTCACCCATATAGCACACGATGCTACTTCACAACCTGAAACAAACATTTTCAACACTCCCGGCCCCATATGTGTTAGAGGCGCATTTATAAAAGTTACAAACGCCTGACCCGTCGCGAGACTACTCGGCCGTTCGACAATTTCAAGCTATAAGTACGCAGTAGCTCTTTGACAACCGGACAACTCTCCATCACGTTTCTTAATTCACCCCGCACTTTTGCCAAAATGTCACCTGGTGTGATAATCGTTTCATTTGTTCTCATTTGAGCTGGAGCCATAGTAGGTCTTTTTTGGGCACTTCCGGAGCGAAACCAGGTACTCGTTATACCAGCGCTTCCATAAGTTTTCTTCATTTTCTCGTCGTTGAGTCGACGTTTCAAGCAGCTTCCCTATTGCAAAAACCAGCGTCTTCCACTGCCTAGTAAAAACTAGTACTTTTTTTTTTACACTGCATCGCACTGGGAACGCTGGCGCTCACTCGGAGTCACTGGGACACCAGTGAGGTCGCTGGATGTGAGTTGGCTCCTAGTGGACGAGACGCTGGTTTCCCTGCTATGACGCTGCCACGCAGTGGTATGTGCTGCAAACGCACTGGTTCTCGCCTGAGTTCGCTGGCTCGTACTGGAAACTGCACTGGTTGCGTTTGTGCGCACAATGGTTCAAGTATGCAAGGAGTATAAGCGCTATTGAATATTAAATGATGAAACACTTTTATTGGGAGATACTAGTCTCATGCTTTTTCGAGGTCATTATTGTTATTTTCCTGTCGCAGCTTGGAATAAAAGTGCGTGAGCTGCTCCTTTTAGGCATGTGTATGTGACACTGGTCAACGAAGGCTCATTGCTCAGCAGTAGTGCCTGCTGACCTTTCGTTCAAGTTTACCGCACTTCTTATGTCAGTGTCCGTGACAGTGTTCCTGTAATTCTTTTATATTTGTTTATAAGCGATGAGACAACCGATGACTGCGAGTTGTACCAGTGTTGTGTAGTCGACAGGAAATGAACAATCCCAGCAGTCCCACCAAGGAAGCCTGCCGCTGATTAATATTATCGGAGCGATAACAAAGCGGGGAAATTCGAGCGCTTCCGTTTTTTGTTAGTGTACTAAAAATTATAGCAAGGAAAGTTGTGAGGCTCACATACAGACCCGTAATTCACTAGTTATCCAGGCCGAGATTGTTCCCTTCCACCGAAGAATAGGTCATGCATACCCACTCAGTCCGTCTACATGCTATTGGCCCGTCTGGGCTCAGGGATAAACAAATCTAACAAGGAAAAATCACTCTATATTTCAGCTTTATCGTCAGTGTTTTTAAATAAAGAATTTGTTTCGTGTCAGCCGTGTAAGCACAAGAAGCGATGAGCGCCGATGTGACGCGTTATTAGCATACATGTATGTGCTGCCGCCTTCTGCTGCCGGCTGTATAGTAATCGACGCTTCGCGGACGGAGATACGTGACTACACAGATGGGTCGATTGAAACGCATTGTTGAACTAAGAAAATATTGCATTTCCCTCGCGCGAAGAACACGAAATGGCTCGTGGCTCCCGGGTCAGTGCTTCATCTCAAAGATTTTTTTGAAATTAGAATTCCAATTGTAACCGAAAATCAGTGTTGCGGCACTTGTAATACCAGTTGTTTAACACGGACAACTTTTTCTTTCTTATAGAGGCATCAGTTTTACTTGCGGGGTTAAAGCGCATCTGCCGTGGGTGTGCAAAGCAGCATCTAAAACTGCCGCATTGGAGTTAACATGGTAAATTATTCGTGAGTTATCACGTGTTGGCGTGGCATAGTCGCAACGTACGGCTTGAGATATCAATATTGCTCAAAGGATCGAATCCTGGTTGTGGTGGTAGTTTTTTTCTTCATCTTTTCCTTACAACATTCAAATGCGTTGTGTTTTCTTTTTTTTAATACACACGGTAGCCAGGTACCGCATGTTACTCGCTCTAGAGCTGCTTTTCGCACCCGTGCCCAGCGCCTTCCAGTATGCCGCACCGGCACGGTGCTCCAGCACCCAGCGCGTCACACTGGGACGCGCTGGATGCTGCATGGCGCTGGACACCGAGTACCGGGTTTTGCAATAGGGTTGTATGCGTCGTGGCTTCTGTCTCGAGCGTTTTCAAGCTCGGAAAGACAGAGATCCTCCGACACGGCAAGAAAGGAGCTGGATTTACTTCTGCTTCCTCAGATGTTATAAAAAGATAGGTTAACGGGTGACTGTTTATGATGGCTCCAAATTTTGTGTCCAAATTGAAATGTAGCACATGTACCAAGTTCCAATTGAATGGCTCGTACTGCGCCACACGTGAAGAGTACATGAGCTTTCTCAACGAATTCACCCCCTTTTACGTATATCGGCCCAGCAAAATCCACTCGTACTTATCAAAAGGCTTGGCCATTTGCGCGCGTTCTGCCGGCAGTGTTGCCATTCGGATTCTGGGAGGTTTCACATGGAAACGAGCAACTCACGAGCACTTTCCTGACAATTTCTCCACGCACTGCTTGGCGGTCACACTCACAATCCGAAGATCTGCAGCCGTCATTGCAATTCTAGCATGGAAGAGCCCGAGCCCCTTGTGGGCACTCTAGACGATCTCCGTCATCGGCATCACTTCATGATCTTCACGAAGAAGTAGAGGGATCTGAACTCTAGGCGGGACAACTGCGATCTGACCGAAGTCGCCTCAAACCAAAGGATGCCATTGTATTCCTTACCTAAATCAATGTATTTAATGCTATCAGCGCGGTGCCAGCGCGTTCGCAACTTGCTGATTCTTCAAAGGCGAATTGGCAAAACGATGACGGGTAAGATAAGATAATTCGTCCCGGGGCTAAAATATGGCACTGCGTCCATCTATGATTGCACGCGTGTTCTCAACCGGCCGCCTAGCAGCAGCGCAATACGCTGCACCATGGAGGCACGAGAAGCTTTCTTTCTCCATTTACTCCATCCATGCGCTGCGCTCACGACCGGTTGTGGCTGCGCTTCGGCTATAGTGTACTAGAACACGGTTGAGTGGGACGAGTGGCTGGGGCACCGCCTGCTTTGCAGTGAGGCGCCCGACGTGGAAAAATACTGTGGCGGCGCTGCGATAGAAGTGGATTGGGCCGCACCAAGGTCGCGCCCTTGGAAACTGCTGGCGATACTGCTCCGCAGGGTAATTCGTACTAGTTTGCGCGCTGGTATTTGCGTTCAGACGGCTCAAATGGTGTTCCTATTTGCATATGGCATGTATTTATGCCGTGAGAATAAATTCCTTTCGTTCTCTTTATTTAATTTTTTGATGCTGATCGATCATCTTTTTCGGTCTCGGGCCGGGTTCGGGCCGGTATCGAGCCGGGCTCGCGCCGGGCTCGGGCCTAAGGTAAAGGGGTGGCGGGCCGGGCCGGGCGGGTAACGTAGATTATTTAACATAAAAATAAATAAAGATTATTTAAATAAAACATCGGCCCGTGCAGTGCTCTAACATACATAGCGTCCGGAAAGTGCATAGATAATGCCAAAGCACTAGAAGTTACAGAAGCAATTATTGCGTATCTCCTATTTTACCATCAGTGTCCACTGGGTTCACAGTGGCGGTCACAACCACAATAATATTGTATCCGACATCTTCACCTGGTAGCCTCCTAGTTCCGTTCCCTTCAATGCCCGCCCCCCATCTTTGCAGCCTCAAAATTTCTTCTCCGGCAGTCGGTGCATGCTCCGATCCACCAGTGTGTCTCCTCCCTTCTTCATAAGCTCACTCGGCTGAAGGAAATTCCTCTACGGAATCTTTGGAATCTTTGATCTGGGGAGAGGGGTTTTTAGACCACCTGAAACCTGGGGCAGGGGCGGGCCCCGGAAGGCATGGTCACATCCTGATGTGCTCTGCCCCCACGTCTGTATCAGGTGCTCGCTGTCGACTGTGGCTCGGCACAGGATCAATGACCACATCAAAGTGCTTAGAAGTGCCGGGATATTTACAGGTCAGCTCAATGACTAAGAGTGGTCAATTACGAACAATAAATCTTACAGGCACTTTTTTCACAAACAAGGTCTCCACTCTTTAATTTAAAATATGTCATGTGGTGACCCACGTGGTAAAACCAACAGTGCCTTCTATGAGAAGTAACCTATGCACCTGCAATTTAGAGCATAACAAAGACATTTGCACAGAACCTAAGGACAATGCAAATGGCGGTGCAATCAAAAATAACATGTGTAATGATAGAGCTAGGTAAGGGGCCGTATCATGCGAGAACCAATGGGGTTAGTTGATCTTTCAATTAAAGGCTAGAGGAAACGGTGGAGTGGGCAGGTCATGCATGACGCGAATTGCAGACACCCTGTATCCTTTCGAAGTATGAAGATAGGTGTCATAGGAAAACAACGTGGTGGATTGCAGCAGAGAATTAGATGGTGTGAAGAGATGAGGAAATTCGAGTGTTCATGATTGAGTACCCTGGCCGAAGACGAGGCAATTGGGAAACGCTAGGAGTGACCCTCATCGTACATACGACATATTGTCACATTGTAGTGACGATGAAGGCGGCGCAGTGTCGAAAATGTGATCTAAAAATAGAATACCCGTGTGACACGGGCAACGTGAAGTGCACTTTGAGGAAGTGCACTTCGCGGCTAGTGTCATTCGCAAGCTGCTACACGGGAACGCTTAGTGATACTCGCTGGTGAGTGTGTTCGGCGAACTCACTTCACGGCGGCGAAGTGTATAGCCTCGTTAGCAATGAGTAAAATATAAGTAAAGTATTATTGAAAGAAGAGACAGGAGTAATTTTTAGCAACATTGTTTTGAATTGCGAAGGTTACAAGTAGATAATAAAATGTGCCACACCGCAAAAAAAAACAATAACAGCTAAAAAAGCTTCTCTCATACTCTCGCTTTCGGGCTGTTCACAACCACGCCGGGTAATGGCTGCGCAGTTGTTTGACCGATCGAGTCGTTTTGTTTGACTGTTGCTGGTCAAGTTTCCGTCGTTGCCGGCGCTTGTAAAGGTGGATTGTAAATGTTGTTTCTAACAAGAATAAACTGTTTTCGTGCACACATTTTTATATTAACAAATGTATGCCTTCCCGTCTGACTCCCGATCGCCATGGCCATCAATTTGAAAGAACACTTTTCTTTCTCGTATAGCAGCGCGAAGCCAAAGTGACACTCAGCGCGCTGAAGTGCACTCGCTCAAAGTGAACTTTACTTTGCCCGTGTGGCACGGGTATAACTCCTTATTGGGCGAACTTGTGCCCAGCAACACAAGTAACACTCAAGCACAACGATAGCGGCGAGCAACGTCGGCGATCGTCGAAAATCTAATCAGCGGGTCATGCGTGTCGGCCTTCATACAGGACTCGTCGAAGGTGCCACATAATCGCCTGTGCCCGTGTGCCTGCCAGAAAGTGCAACACAATTCGCGTCGCGCATACAATTAGATTATACAAGGTTCAGTGACAACAGACAATGGATAGAACTATCGATAACGTTCGAGAAACTTCCCATAGATGCAGGCGTGTCCTGCGCTGAGCAATTACGTTTAACATTTGTTAGCCGGTGAAAAGCGCTCAACGGAGAAAGATAAACAAGTACACATGACGGGAGTGTCCCTCTTCGTACATACGACATATAATCTCCAAATGATCATAATTATGGGGATAATAAAGAACGCATAAGCAGGCAGTGATGGAATCAGTACTGAAGCGTTCCCATCAGCCCTAATACGGAACTTCACTCGCTTCGACAATAATTATATGTTTGTGTTCACTCCGTTGGGCCATAATTACATGTTTGTATATCAGCCCACCCTCTTTAACGTTTAACGCGGTACCAGCTGAATACGACTGCATGTATAAGAGTGACAACACATCGCTGAAAGGTACGTGAGGAAGCTATATCCAACTATTGCGGTAAATTACCAGCGTCAACGAGAAGCAAGTCATCAAAAAGACTTTAAATCGCACTCGAATAAAATATTCTGTGAAGCTAATTTGAAACTGAAAAAGAAAAATTTACCTTTCTTATATTCCAATCGTTTTTTCGTTTTGTGAAAAATGCACACTCCAAACCTATTGAAGAGGCAGCGAAAAGAAAGGCTGCAAGAAGCTTTTTGGTCATCTTGATTTCGCCGTAAGAAACGTCAAGGACAGCAGCCTATAGACCTTCACTACCAGTTATGTGAAGCACATATTTCTCATTTCTACGAATTACTGCCAGCACTTGTGGATATCAGCGAAAGACTATAGTGCAGCATTTTTTACAGGTATGCTGCTCAAAAAAAAAAAAAAATAGACGTCGGCATAGCTTGTATTGTGCATTGTTATAGCGCCGTTCGCCTTGTTATGTTATTCGAATTTTCGAAATTTCGCGATTGTCAGAATATCTCATAACAAGCCACAATTATCAGGAAAATAGTCTATCGTTGGCGTAGATTATAAAAAAAGCCAAGGTGCATTTTTTCCTTGTTTTCACTGGATGTAGGGGACGTTAAGGTGCCAAATATTCGAAAGAATTCAGCACGTTCTCTATGTGGCAACATTAAAGAAAATCATCCCACGGCTAGTTTGATAATAGTGTAGAACTCGCATTATACAGGGTGTTTCAGCGAACACTTTCAAAATTTATTTAAGGTTGCCTGTGGCAGATAGCCCAATTCTAGTGAATGAGCTGGTCTACTCGAAGAGGCGGACATTACTTGCACAAAAAACTGAAATGCATAATCGACTAAATAACCAAAATTGACTAATTAAGTTTTAAACTAATTACCGGATGGCCCATATTGCAATTTACAAATTGTACCTGTGGAGTTCGCAAGGCGGATCCACTTAAAATTAATTTTCAGGATGACACCAGTTTCGAGATATTAATTCCCGAACTTTGCGGAGAAATGCATTGGCGATCCAGTTAATTTTGTGCTTCAATGCAAAAAGCGACGTTTTGTTAAGAACCTAACTTGAACGCCAATGCATTTCTCCGCAAAGTTCGGGAAATAATATCTCGAAACTGGTCTCATCCCGAGAATTTGTTCCAAGTGGATCCGCCTTGCGAACTCCACGGCTACAATTTGTAAATTGCAATATGGGCCATCAGGTAATTAGTTTAAAACCTAATTAGTGAATTTCTGTTAATTATTCGATTATGCATTTCAATTTCTTGTGCAAGTAATGTCCGCCTCTTCGAGTTGACCAGCTCGTGAACTAGAATTGTGCTATCTGCCACAGGCAACCTTTAAGAATTTTTGAAAGTGTTCGCTGAAACACCCTGTATATTCTGCGCTAAAGTTTGAATATGACCGACGCGCCGAAGGACGTAGACTACAGTGTGAAAAAAAAACAGCAATTGAACCCCTTCGTCCGTTTGTGCGCGTTCTCGTACACAATGCGTGTGTCCCAACCAACGCAGCTTGCAGTAGTACTTTTGCACCTGAAAAACTCAACTTGCATTGCCAGTATTTCGTACTGTTCTGCGAGTTTTGCTACTCACGTACAGGACAGTCGGTCAATTATGGTGCGTCAGCTCAAGCAATGTTATCACTTTTAATTTGGCATCACAGTAAGAACACCAAGAAGTTAAAGCTCACGAAGGTCCCTGGATCGAAACAAAACAGCGCATTTCTTATCCATGCAAAGTTATGAAGTGCCGAGCAGGTTCATACCTTCATGCCAGATTTGGGCTGTAAAATCGACCGGTACTCCTCGCAAAGCTTTCCATCTTGCACGGCACGGCGCAACCGAAAGCTCAAAATATGTTTAGGCAGTTTTATTTGATATCAAATCAAATGAAATCAAAATCACTTTATTTCAGGGCATTTCCTTTGCTCAACAAACCATCCCACGGCCACGTTGCACAAACGCACAGACAGCACATAAATCGGGCCCTGACAACTGCCAAAGATTTGTTGTCGGACTCATCGTGTGCACCATATCCCCTATAAACAGCAAGCCTTGTCTAGATGGCCCATAGATTTTTCAGCTGTATATTCAGAGCATGCCTCCATAGACCTCAAAATATACTCCGTTTACTTAGCATAAACGTTCACTCTACCGGGGGCGTGCATGTCCCTATAGACCTGCAAATACACCCTCTTTACTTAGAATGAACGTTGGCTCTACTGGAGGCGCAGCGACCACTCACTGCACGTGCAAAAAAAATTAAGTGCATACATGCTGCATACATGCAATCTTGCATGAATATTATCACAGGTCTAAAAGTGCTATATACAGTCGAACCCGTTTATATCGAATCTGAAGGTGGGGATAACAAAAAATGGCGTAATGTGGAGCACTAGCGCGTCAACGCTAGATCGGACTATAGACGATTTGGCTCGCGCGATAACAGCTGCGATAGTGCGCTCCCAAGAAACTTCCGGTCACGGGCCTTATCAGTCTACTTTGCCGGATCACAAAGCGCACTCCTGCTAATCTATATCACCGCCACTGCCTTTCTCGCTCGCTATAGTTAGCGGACTACGTCATTGAGCCAAACCGGAAGCCGCCCAGGGCGCATGTTTGTAAGCAGCGAAAAGGTCTATAAAGTGGCCTTTAGAAGACTGCGCCAAACTCCAGTCGGCTAAGTTTGGCTATGAACCAGCCAAGCCAATCCATGTTAAGCAAAGTTAAAGCTAAGAACCAGCCAAGCCAAACCAAGTTAAGCAAAGGAAATCAAAGTTAAAGCTTGGGAAGGGCCACCAGCTTCGCTGTTTGCCCAGTCTTCGCACTACTTATGGCGAATTCCATTGGGCGAACAGGAGCACTCAAAAGCACGCTGAAAGTGCTCGTTCCAGAGGCGACGTGTTTCAGTGGCCGAACAGGAGTGGGAGAGCCGTCATCCAGTGGTAGAACAAGAGCAGTTTCGCTGCGCCGAGAGGTGGCCGAGAGCAGCCGGGAACAGTCCGGACTGCTCTCGCCTGAAAAGCGGAGTACGAAGAAAGTCACGTGACTTCAACCGTCATATCCTCCTCATTTCTCTTTATTTTGCTTCAGCCGGCACGCGCGGTGGCAATGGCGGCAGCCAAGCGTATAGTTGGTGTTTTGGCACCGCTGATTTTGACTGATTTGAGCCATTGCTGATTTGATCATCAGCAATGGCTCGAGCGTCGGCGTCTTCTTCCACCGCAGGCTCGTCGGCGCAACCGCGCGAACGCGCTCGTGCCACTTTTCTCGCGTTCGTCATCATCCTCTTCTTCCACAGCTGGCTCCGTTGCCGCTCATCATTCCAGTGTAGAGTTTCATTTCTCTTCTGTCATCGTAAAGTGGAGGCCGCGTTTACGGGGATATGAGCCATTGCTTAATGGGGTACGAGCCATTCATTGTCTTACGTGACGGGCAGATTCAATTTTCAAGCAATTTCATTTCAAGAATCTCAAGCGGCAGTGCGACAACGGCGGACTGTGGGCATAGCGATGAGACGTAGTTTCCTCAACCGCAGCCGAACGTGTATGTAACCTCACTAAAAAGCACAAAGACGTAACAAATAATCGAAAACGACTTTAATATACCGTCGGGATTAACCCAGTGATAAACACCGGGGCTGCACGTTTCAGCGTCGCTGGTTTACCATCTGTAGGGAGTGCTTGGGCGGTGATTTTTCACTTTGGCTTGACCGAGGCGCAGTTTGAGCGCAGGCGAGAGCTTGTGCGGACAAAGAACATGCGGAAAAGGCATTTCACCAAAGGGAGTATAAGGTTTTCGAATTCCCACACGTAAGCAGTCTTAAGTGCACTGCCAAAGTTTTTTCACGCCCACCACCCAAATATCTATGCTCGCCAAAGTTGCGCACACAATGTGTTATCAATTAAGAATGGTGAGGGTTTCCACCTGTCTTTTCACGATGCTTGATGCGGCTGCGCACCGGTGTTCGGTGACATTTTTTTTCTGTTTTTTTTTTAGGAAGAAGCCGGGAGGCACTGGCCAAAGGTGGGCTCGACTATCAACATTAAGAAGGGTGATCGCTGTATCAGTCTTCCATACATCTCTCTGTACAAGAATGAATGTGAATTTTTAGATACTTCCTTAAGATAGCCCGTCTGCTGGTACTACGCCTTCGTTGTGTGGGCATCTTTTGCGAACATAGATATTTGGGTGGGGTGCTTGAAATAAAATTAGATGAAAATCAGGCGCTGTTTCTGTCGTCTCCTTTTTCCAACTTATGGTATGTTACATTGGGCTGCAATGCCTTTAATAGGACACGGTTTCCTTTAAACCATCAGCAGCCTGTCAGCTGGCCAGCAGCAGAAACAAAGTTCATTCACAATGCCACGCAAGAAGGACACTCGCGATTGCTACGCCCGTAATTAAGTTATTCAAAAATTTCCGCGTAACGTATTTCGTATACTGATTATTTCATTGCATCAGTAACCCAAAACCATGATCAACATGGTGAGCTGAGCAGATGACGGTACAAGAGATTCGCACTGGAAATATACACCATCAATTAATTATTGTTCCGAATCCTGCGGTAGACTAGAGAAAAATGTCCGAGTGGCATCAAGATATTCATAAGTTGCTCAGCCGGTCGGCCATGAAACGCATTGAAGTCAAAGGCATGGTCAAACATGGCAAAAAAACTCAAAAAAGACATAGCAAAAGCCTGTTCGTACAGCTTGTCCCATCGTCTGTGGTATTGACCTTGTTCAACGCGAACCAACTAGCCCAGCTTACACCTGTCACACACCTATCAAGCCTGCCCCAGTAGGAAAAAAATGTTATTCAAGTGCCATTTCTGCAAAAAGGTGCTGCACAAACGCCATCGCTCGGCATTCCGCCATGACATACCACAACTAACTATTCCTTATTTTATACGGCTGAATGGTGTTCACCACATGGCGTTCTGCAGGGTACATCTCCTCAATTTGGCATCACCCACCGCAGAAAGCCTGCATATTTTTCCCCTTCTGACACCTCACCCCTTCTAGAGTGCATGTTTAGACTAACAGCAAATTACTTCTTTTGCGCGATCAGTTCTCAAATCTATAAATTGGAATGAACATTCATGGTAGTATCGGGCAAACTGAATCATTTAACCTGCATTAAAAGCAACTCCCCTTTCCGCGACACCTCTCTGCGTAATGGGGACAGCATGACGCTTTATGATTTAACTTACCCATCTGCTTTATTCAAATCCTGCGATCGTGTGTAGCCACATCTTATAGTCTATTTACGAGGCTTAAAATAACATAGCTCAGGAACGGACTTGTGGCGATGCACATGCGGTTTTGCTCATCTACAGCGACACTCGATTTCATTATTTATGTGTGTCCTGTACATTACAGTGCGTGGATCAGAAATGTTTGTGCATTATTTGAGTGGTTGGCTTGAAGTGCGGGCCCGAAAAGCTTTGAATCGCCATTTGACATAAACAATTTAGCTTATAAAACAGCGGCTACACACGTGGCAAGAAAACACAACTGATGGTTGTCTAATAGTATATGGTGAAGTTTCTCGTATCGGCCAATGTGACAATTCTGCGCCTCTTGTTATGAAAGGTTTAATTCCACGCTATAATAAATATGTTCGCTCCACGAAAGCGTGAGTGCCACACGCATTCTGTGAGCAAAACAAAAGAAACCAGAAATGGACCGCCATTGCTCACAAAACTATCAACCACCTTTGATAAACACGAGCAAATTCTGAGTCAGTAATGTTCCCTTTGGGATGCCGAAAGCTCGCGGGCGTTTGGCAGGAAGTATACATTCCAATACGGTGAAACTCGAGGCAAAGAAAATTACAAAAAAACGCCTTTGGCCCCGTGATCTTGCACAAAGAGGGAACTGAGAAGGCGAACCCAACAATATTACAACGACAAGACACTTCTACGTGTAGTGGGTAGGCGAGAACGGCAGCTGAACATTGTATCTCACACGTTACAGGTGCGCGGCGCACAAGCACCTCCACAGAGGCACCTATTAGTGTATTGTTCCGCAGTACGTTGCCTGCAAAAACTTCACGCGTCCTTATTTGGACACAATATCACACACGAGCAGTATCTTTCGTTTCAAATTTCGAAATTTGCTGTCCGCATTTATTTGTACTTTCTTGTGACATCAAACGCTCGCGTGCTCGCCCTGTCTGTGATATATACCATGTGCATTTAATTTAAAACTATAACTGTCAGCAAGGGAAAGTGTGCTTGAATGTGAAAGCTAAGCATAATGTACCAGTTTCCTTTCACGCAAAAGAAGCTCACTTACATGGAAATATCTTGGAAAAGTTCTCTTGATAGTTCACATCACGTTAAAGAGGCACATAATATGGCGGCAGTTTAGAAGCCCTTGTTAACAATCCCCGGAGGCCAGAAAGAAATGTTCGTGTGGGCATGCGTATCACAGCGTGCAAATGTCGTGGGCCATTACAGTTTTTCAAACCACGCGGGAACCATTGCGCAGAAAACGCCGCCAATTGCTGGTAATCTCTATTTCAATTAAAATTTCGGCAGAACCCATCTCACGGTGACTGTCGACACTACTGCGTTATCATTGAATCAATACAGCGACACAGCGCTTTGGCACCACGGAAAAATGACGTGGATGAATCCTCAAGTTTCTTGAATGAAAAGTGCAGGTTCTTTTTTGGTAAGCGTGCTTCAGGGGGGCTACGACGCTCAGAGCAGAATAACGGATGGTGACTATAGCACCTGCAATCCGTCAGTAGAAACTTTCCACCATGATCAAGCTGGCGAGCGACGTTCGAGTAGGGCCAAAGCAGAGAAGAGCTGCTTTTTATCTAGGCATAAATGAAGATTCTTCACGGTCCTATAAATTTTCCACTTTGATTTCCGAGGATCAAACCACCGGCAGGATGACTTCGAGCGCTGGTCTTGTAATTTAACCATGCAACGCTAAACTTCCTTTTGTATGCGTCGTGCAGCCTTCAGATCGAAAATGAATTTTCTTCGCCGATACCTTCTACCCGCCTGGCGACGAGCTGCACGCAGCTGCTTAAGTGCTGTCACAAAGACTGTTCGCCTTGATGACATTGTAAGCGAACACATAAATATTTTCGTTGCCTGCACGCTGGTATCTTCAATATTGTGCGAAAGGTCTCTACATGCATCATCTATATCTTCATTACACTGTTTCTTTACTTGCTCCTCGCTTTCCCTCTCCTGTGTATGTGTTTTCAAATCAAATAATAATAATACACTTTGAGCAATCACTGAAATCAATAGCACGCATTACAGCAGTAATCGTGCTATTGATTGCATGCATTACAGCAGCAATCAACATCATTATGCAATAGCATGCATTACAGCAGTAAACGCCACTAATCTTTAAGTCTGTCGGAATAGGGTCGCTTCTGTGCGTTTCCACGTCTTCAGCTCATTGTACTCTCACAATGACCCGTGCCGACACCAAAGTCATGTCGAGACAGCTACTATACGTCAGACCTCGCAGATATGTAGGGCTGCCATCGTTCACAAAGCACAAATCATGATCGGAGGTAAAGGTTGCAAGTTTCCTGCTTTTTTAGTCAGTCTCTATGCTTACCCACAGCTGGTGTTGCGCGTTCAAGCCATCTGTAATTACCTAAGGACCAGTGGTCTTTGTGAATATGTCTCCAAGCCTCTTGTCAACGCCGCCTGTTGGATTTAGGTCTGCTACGTATAAGTGCGAAGGACGCGCGGTTCTTTGCTTGTCGCTGAGGCGGACGAATTGCTTGTCGTCGTGAGGCTCTGCAGCTCGTGTGACGTATGTAAAATCGGTGCAAATGTACACGATGACTTTGTTCTGTGCACCGCACGTGGAGAGACACAATGTTCGTATCCGGACAGCCTGATTAAAGCTGGAGTATTCGGTCCACAACTAATCAGTATGGGCAAGCGATTCCCAAAAAGAAATCTGCAGAAGCCATGTCATGATGACTATAGACGGTAATGCGTTTATCATTGAATCAATACAGCGACATCACGTGTTATCACCGTCGAAACGAGTTAAGAGATGTGTGCTGCAACGGGACTCCTATATCATGCTTGAAAATGACGATGGTGATAATTTATTAGCATTTGCACAGGGTAGCCGAGGCCTTCGTCAGGCCTTCCAGCCTTTAGCCCCGGCTTCCCCCTTTGTAAGAAGGAAAAAATAAACTTCACTTCACTTCACTTCCCTTCCCTTTGAAACGGGCCGGTGACAAACATCCACCTATCCTGCTTCAGTTACTGAGGTATGCTATAGATGCTTTTCATTCTAGCATTTTTGTACGCATCTCTTTCATCTTTTTTCTCTTCCTCAGTACTTCTCTATCCACCTTGTACCGCTACCTGTGTCTATAACAGATCCGGTCTTATCAATCTCAACGCTGCTTTTATTCCACCAATACTATAAACGTCTCTTGCTTATCTACACTGCTGACCGGGTGATGCTTCCGTCCACTTTAAATTTTTGGTACCATGTTTTGGTCAACTGCCACCGGATTTTCGCCAAACGGGGCATATAATGTTTTCGCATGAATCATTGCTCCGGTATGTTTGGTCCTTAGGTAACCATCTCGATCCTCAAATAGCAAGGCACTGCCCTTCATTTTATCGTACAGATTTTCCATTCTAGTTTCTTCCAATTCTTGTTAATCTCCATCGTCTTTTTTTCGCTGTCTCTGTTTCTCTCACTTTCTTTCTGATGACACCTGGTTGTCTTTTACACTTTCAAATATCCTGTACCTGGTTGCCACCTTCCTTGACCTCTTCCTTTATTATATGTCCACGCTTTTCAGGTACAGATACTTGCGCTATTTGGCCGCCCATTTATTAGCATCTGTGTTCTTGGTGCTTTCTTTAAACTAATTTTGCTCTGCTCCTCTTTGAGTTCAAAAGAGGCCCAAACCATGTTACCCTGCACTGCCTCATTTGTAGTTTTACCGTCGGCTCCCAAAGCCAACCGGTCTAGTGATCTTTGGTTAACTTCGAACCCCGACAAGATGTACCATTTTAAGCATATAATTACATTTTCTAACGTTAGCGTTGGCGCCATTACTCCTTTCCAGATTCCAAGCACCACCTCGTATTTATCGTGGCCCCAAAGTGATCTATGTTTGAAGCTTCCATTAAACATTCGGCGTCTTCTAACGGAGTCGTCCCAAAGCCAGCACGTGGCATCCAAAATGCATAACGCACCCGTGTATGTGAACGCTCAAAAACGCGTAAAAGCTGTTTCATATATTCAAATTTTCATCGCCCCAGAAGTGCTATTACGCGCGTAAGCGACGTAGGTCTCAGTTGTCGACCTGAGACTGCGACGTGCGACCAACCAGTTGGTCGCACGTCACACCATCGCGGCGACTTTTTGTCGAAAGTGCGCCGACAGCCGCGATAGCTATTTCGCGCTTTGTTTTGAGAAATGGTGTCGGTCGTCCGACAAGCCTTGAAGAGTGCAGCTAAATGAATGGAGCCGTGGATTGCGCAAGTGGTCACGCGAGGAAGCCATAATGGGCTGAAGCAGGAAAGTAAGCGCATGTCAGCGAGATTGGCCGATAGTTTCGATACATACCTGCTTTACGCTTACCACTACGAACACTAAATTTTTAGCGCTCTGTTTTGTTAATAAACCAACAAATGTACTCCTAACAACGTGATTTTGGGAGCTCGAGGCCAGTTGGCAGCGGTAGTGGTGGCGGCACCAAGATCATCTGCGATCTCCTCCTCCTGTGACCTGCGTGCTGCGGTGCGGTGTGGTCTCTGTGACGGCAAGGTATTGAGCGGGCTCCGGCTCCTTCCGGCGACCTACTGCGTGCGTTTGTCAGAACGAGGTCGGAGAGGAAAACCAGACCAGGTGTGCGTCAGGGGACGGTTTAGGGCCTTTAGGTTCCTGCAAGACCTCAACTCCTAAGCTGCACCACCTGGTCTGCCCAAACTTCGCAAGGAGTCCGTCCTGGAAGCCAACCAGGTTTAGGGCCTACGGGTTCCTGGAAGACCTTGGTGACTCGGACGTTGCCGGCTCCGCCGATTCTCGTTCGGTGCATTAGCAGTCTACAAGGTTCGCCCGCCGGTAGGGGTGTCATGCCGTCGCTGCCAGCCACCATGGGCCAGTGCCGTCAACAGATTCGCAGAGGGCAGTGTGGGAACGCCGACATGATTAGCGGCATCAGAGCCAACTGCGGACGAAGAAGACGAGGGACGCGCGAGCAGTGGCGCGATGGACGCGAGACCTGCGGCTGGGCGCCCTTGGGCGTGGCCGGCCGAGACTGGAGCCTACTAGCGGGAACGGCGGGATCGATCCGTTTCCCACAACGCGTAGCGTCCGAGACTAGAAGCGTGCCATGCCGGTGCCTGTGAACGCTGAAAATTGTTCACTCGTTTGCACCACATCCAGTGGCACATACTCAGTGACGAAAGTTGGGGAGACGTTCATCGCAAAACGGCCCATGCCCAGTGCACTTGTGGCGCATACTGATAATGCATCGGGTCGCTGTCCTGGAGGAAAACTGGTGACGTGGGTCCACCTCCACTCTGCACCGAACAAATTTAAGGGATCTTTTTCATCATTGTAGAGCGGCGTATTCCCAGTGGCACATACTTACCCAAGTTGGCGTCAGCGACGTTCATTGAACAGCAGCACGCACCCACTGGCATATATCCAGTTTGCGTCAAAGTTTCTTTAAAGACCAGCACAGACAAGTCGGTGTCAATGAGTTTCTTCGAATAATGGTGCCTAACCGCTCCCACGTGTACGGTGACCCATGTCGGCGTGAAAGAAGTTCGTTGAAGAAGGGTACGTATGTGCACATTACCACATACCCAGTGATGCAAGTTGGTTCGATGGTTGGTTTCGAACCTTCTTTCCTTAGTTCGGTAGCCCGATGCGCTACCCATTCGACCACTCACTAACCAATCGCCCAGGAAGGCAGCAAAACGGTAAACATACATAGATATAAACATAGATACATAGATAGCTACGTAACCACCGGAAAATGCGTGAAGTACCCTAAGCATGCTAACATCATTAACAAATTGAAGTAACGCTGACATACGGGGCTTCAGCCTTCAGGCATTCCGCTGGAAAATCGCAGCCTGTCGAACTTCCGTGCGAAAAGAGGGCAGTGGGCGAGCCATGGTATTTACTGAAGGCTTTCAAGCACTGGATTAAGATCACCCAGCCCTTGCAGAGCACTTCTGGATGACGGGGTGTGCAGCGTACTTAATAGTATGACCGTATCCATAAATGGGCGAACCATCGCTACTACTTGCCGGTCTTCCTCAGCCATGTTGTCGGGAACCGAAATGGTGTTCCACTATGCTGAAGGGTGCTGCGTACCTTGAAGTCGCTGCGGCTTTTGCTGAGGCTTTGTCTCTGGCTTAGGTGGTGGCATTGCCTGCAGCCCTGACTGCAGCTTTGGCCATGCACGCCACGGTTCCGTGTTCATATTCTCCGGTGCATCCTGGTTCTCAGAGTTTGACTACGACTCACGTGGCCTAATGCGGGAGAGGAGGAGATGTCATTTGATGTGGCTTACGCTTCACAGAGGCATCGGCGTTGTTTGAAGTCCGATGGCGTGGGAAGCGTCACTTCCCAACGACAGAAACAGCTTCCCGACGAGACAAACAGTATATCACCATCTGCTTGAAGACCGCCTTTTCCTTCTGGATCTTGGGTTAGTCCTTCGACGAAGCCTCAGGCGATCCAAGGCAATTTGGACCTTTAAGAACCGTGGTTGAACAAGAGTCTGCAGCATGAGGCTCGCCGCAGCGTGAGCAAACCCTCGTGTTCTCGCGCACGGCAGTCACGTGTCCTAGCTTCATGCAAATGCGGCATCGGAGTGGCCTTCGTCGTATGTGGTGTCTAAACTGACCCACCTTGACGTGTGAGAGGAGAGATTCAGCTTGGAACTTAGAACATCATCATGTTGCCTGGGAAATTTATTTGTCGTGTTCCACCCCATAAGGACACATGCCTGATGACAAACCAGGACTATACGCGTACATGTAACCGCTTATGACGGAACCCGCAGTGGTGGCAATGACTACGGCGTTCTGGTGCTGAGTGCGAGATATTCTGGAGGCGGCGGTCTCCAGAAAATGCAAAAAGACGAAGTGAAAAAATGCCTGTATATTTAGATTTAGGTGTACATTAACAAATTCCAGATGTTAAAACTTAGTTCAGAGTCCTCCTCTAAGGCACCTCTCGAAACTAAAGCGTTGCTTGCTGACGTTGAACCCCACGAATGAATCAATCATTTATTACGCCGGGTAAACGTTCACATCAAAAAAGAGGAAATAATTGGTCTTTTTTTATTGAAGAGGGCCGGAGATTATTTGGGATGGAAAAGAAAAGCCGACGGCACATACCCGGTCCCGTTACGTTCATGCTGCGCTATTTCACGGAACGATATACAGAAGTAAACTTGAAAAATCCCACTAGTCAAATTGCTGATAGGCCTAGCTACTGCTGAAAGAGATGTTCTTTATATGTTTCTTGAGAGGCCTAAACGTTTACTGTCTGATTTATAGATATTGTAACACTTTTCGTTGATAATGACACACAAAAACACATAAATAAATTGTGTTTTAACGATATCTTTATTTATGCCTTACATTCGGATACTTGACAAATATGTTCTGGCATGCGGGTGTGTACAAAAGTTGCCCCTCTCTTCGCTCATACTCACTGAATTTCACTTTACAGTCAGTGATATCGCCACATATCATTGAAGAATTTCTTACTCGCAGGTCATATGTGATGAATTTACCTGGAGTGAAAGTGAAGCCGAGATCATCTCACGTGCGTTGTGAAATACGTGTATTGACCGCATTGGCATTGTCTACTGAAAGAATAAATATATCACCCACTCAAAAACAGCGCACAGCAATAAATGCATACTGAAAACAACCGAAAACGGAAAAGACATGATCGATGCAGCACACCATGCAAGCGCGTCGACTGCTCACTCGTCTGTCTCGCAAGTCAGCATGAAATCTAACCAACTACAACACGGGTGCTCTCACATTTTGCCACCCATCGAAACACGGCAACCGCATTTCGATGGAGGCGAAATGCAAAATACACCCGTGTACTTGACTTAGGTGCGCTTTAAAGAACCCCAGGTGGTACAAATTATTCCGGAGTACACCACTACGGCGTGCCTCATAATCAGATAGTGGTTTTGGCACGTAAAAAAAGCAATTTTTTTAAATTAGTCTCTACCAATACCGTAGTCAGTTGTAGTCACGATGTGTCGAAACCACTCATTGCACTACAAAAATGAAAAGACCTCGTGCTTTTTTGTGGACTGCTTGCATACTTAATCAATTTTCTCAATACCATAGCCTTCTGTGATTTTTTAAATGAGTAGCGCGGCATTCCCTTCTCCCCGAGAGGCCTGTGTTTCATTAGCACCGTCATATTACGTACGCGGTGTCGCTATCTTTGAGCATTCGGCGGTGGTTTCTGGTGGTGGTTTTCGTGTCACGCGGTGTATTAAGTATGACGTGGGGAATGGTTTATGAGACGTACTGAAGTGATTTAAGTCGGCATGGCAGGAGTTTCTGCAGCGTTGATGAGGACGAAGCACCCAGCGCCATGTGTGTGCGCGTGTTTGAGCCTACAACCAGCCTCGGAGATCGGTCTTGTATTTCTAAAAATTACTTTCGCTAATGCGACCTCACTGCAGCAGTCTCCCTGTAGTTCTAAGCTGTGGTTTAGCAGCAATGAGTAGTTTGCACCAACTACTCACCAACAATTTTGCTGGTGCGCGGGTCAAGCAAGCAACGCTCATGCAACAATTTTGACGGTGCGTCGGTCAAGCAAGCAACGCTCACGCAACGATTTTGATGGTGCGCTGGTCAAGCAAGCAACGCTCACGTAACAATTTTGATGGTGCGCGGGTCAAGCAAGCAACGCTCACGCAACAATTTCGATGGTGCGCGGGTCAAACAAGCAACGCTCACGCAACAATTTCGATGGTGCGCGGGTCAAGCAAGCAACGCTCACGTAACAATTTTGATGGTGCGCGGGTCAAGTAAGCAACGCTCACGCAACAATTTTGATGGTGCGCCGGTCAAGCAAGCAACGCTCACGCAACAATTTTGATGGTGCGCGGGTCAAGCAAACAACGCTCACGCAACAATTTCGATGGTGCGTGGGTCAAGCAAGCAACGCGCACGCAACAATTTCGATGGTGCGCGGGTCAAGCAAGCAACGCTCACGCAACAATTTTGATGGTGCGCGGGTCAAGCAAGCAACGCTCACGTAACTATTTTGATGGTGCGCGGGTCAAGCAAGCAACGCTCGCGCAACGTTTTTGATGGTGCGTGGGTCAAGCAAGCAACGCTCACGCAACAATTTCGATGGTGCGCGGGTCAAGCAAGCAACGCTCACGCAACAATTTTGATGGTGCGCCGGTCAAGCAAGCAACGCTCACGCAACAATTTTGATGGTGCGCGGGTCAAGCAAGCAACGCTCACGCAACAATTTTGACGGTGCATGGGTCAGCGTCTTCACCGTGTTAATTAAGATAGAGGTAATTATGCCACTCGAACCCACGACCTTCGGTGGTAATCAAATCCTCGAGCTTATGTGAGAGTCGGGTCCACCACCTTTGGCGCTAAGGCAAAGTCAATTAAGGCAGAATTAATTAATATAGAGCTTATTAAGGCACTGGAACCCACGGCCGTTGGTGTTAATTATGACGAGGTTAATTAAGGCACAGATAATTAGGGCACCGTCAATTTAGGCACTCGAACCCGCGACCCTTGATCACAAAAAACAAGCAATACGAAGTAACAGTGCATTCGAATGAGAATGTCAAGTAGCTTAATTAATGTCTCTTGAGCGCGGAGGCTTTCACCTTCGCCCTCTTGGGCATATACTAAAGTGACTGCCAGATTTTTTATAATGCTGCCCGCAGATTAGAAGAGTGAATGCGTGAGTACGACCGTTATGACGTCGCGTGAGTCATTAGTGATCACGTCACGTTACTGAGTAACATGAGCAGCTACCTGCCCATTGCAATTAAGTTCGTTTGATATGCCTGATAAGCAGGTTAGAGTGAATGCTTGAGTACGACAGTGGTGACGTCGTGTGAGTCACTACAGATCATGTCACGTTACTGAGTGATAGAAGCTACTAGCGGTTTGAAATTAAGTTCGTTTCATATGCATGTCGGCATGTTAGGAGAGTGCATGCTTGAATATGACCGTGGTGACGTCGCGTGAGCCACTAGTGAAAACTTAATTCTACTGAGTGGTAGTGAGCAGCCCTTTTGAAACTATTTCATTTCACATGCATGCTAGCAGGTTAGGAAAGTGAGTGCTTGAGTACGACCGTGGTTACGTCGCGTAAGCCACTAGTGATCACATCATGCTCCTGACTGATAGTGAGCAGGTAACTGATTTTTGAAAGCCATTTCCTTTGATATGCATTAAAAGCAGGTTAGAAGAGTGAATGCATAAGTACGATGGTGGTAGCGTCGTGTGACTCACTATTGATCACATCATTTTACAGAGTAATAGTGAGCAGCTACCTGCCCTTTGAAATTAAGTTCGTTTGATATACATGTCAGCATGTTAGCAGAGTGCATGCTTGAGTACTACCGTGGTTATGTCATGTGAGTCACTAGTGATCACTTCTTGCTATTCACTCATGATGAGCAGCTAACTACCATTTGAAAACAACTTCCTTTGATATGCAGATTGGCAGGTTAAAGAGTGCATGATTTCGTACGGCCGTGGTGACGTTGCGTGAGTTACTAGTGATCACGTCATTTGACTAAGTCATAGTGAGCAGGTTGTCACCCTTTGAAAGACATTTCGTTTGATATACATGTTGGTAGGTTATCAAAACGCAGCTTGGGTAGGATGGCGGTTAGGTCGAGTGAGTCACTAGTGAATCAAACATGTGACCTAATAATATTGAACACACAGTTACGCTTTCCCAACCATTTTGTTTGATATGCATGTCCGGAGCATAAGAGTGCATGCTACGGCACAAGCTCAGTGACCTATCGTGAGTCACTTAGTGATTATGTCATGCGGTTGAGTAACGGTGAGCAATTTTTTACCCTTGCAAACCATTTCGATCAGTGTGCACGACGTAGGGAAGGATATCGTACGTCATGATACAACCCAAGTCGCGCAATGTGTGTCACAATTGTCTCTTATGCAAGTCACTCTTGTCATTCGGAAATGTGACTCCAAAAGAAGCAAATGAGTGATATACCCGATGAAAGTGCTTGTGAAGCGCCCCTGACGACTATGGTAGCCTGGAGACAGTTATGACGTAATTAAATAAACGGCGTTCATGACGCCTGTTACGACCTCTTGTTGCAATATTTATTCGTTCCACAATCAATTTCCTAAAGTATTAAATTGATTGGCACTGGGATTAAAATGTGTGGCTCTTGGAATAAAGTGGGTGACGTAACGATTAGATTGGTTGGTACGCGGGTGAATTGCGATGGCGCGGGTGTTAAATCTGGTGGCTCCTGGATTAAATTGTTGGCACTTTGATTTAAAACGCTGGTACTCAGATTAAATTGTCTGGATCATTCCAATGGCGCCTGGATTAAACTGAGCGGGAAAACCTGCAGTAGTGTGCCACTCAACCACATCGTTTTTAAGGCGAAAGACTTAGGTGTCTATGTTGGAGGTGACACTGTATTGCGATGACCTTGGTGAAACTGCGCCGTGACGAAAAATAGCCGATGCCGCCAACGTTAATTAAACATGTCAGGAAATGCTCGGATTCACGCCACATTTCTCAGGGAGGCTCCTGTACACAAAGTAAATTAGTTCCTTTGAAAGGAAAATTTCGTACATTTCGGCCTGGATGGGAGTCGAACCCGGCACACCGCGGTGCGAGACTAGCACGCTTCCCTGAGGCCACGGCTGCTTTTTTTTTATTTATTGCCGGTCCTGGGGCCATGGTTGCTGCACGGTTGTGGCTTACTAAAGGTGTGCGTAGTGCGTGCCTGATTGCACACGTCACGTGGTCACACAGACGCGCTCGTGCCACTGCTCGCACGTTCGTGCTCGTCTTCTTCCACAGCTGGCTCCAATGCACGGTGTAAGAATATTCAGGTATTGACACTGCGCGCGCGCGAGCGTCCAGATTATGTTCGGCAGCGCGCGGGCGCGCCGAGTAGCTCTGCTGCGAGCCGATAGGATGGCGCTGCGGTCAGCGGTCCCAGCTTAGTGGCGCCGGCGGCTTGACATTGCTCTGCCTCCCCTAAATTTTCGTTCATAGTGGAGTGAGTAAAACTCAAAGCGTGAAAAAAAACTCGTTATTTCACATTGAATAATGTGTACCAGGCTTCATGCTTCGCTAACATGAAGGTTCCTTGTGCAGGGCGTGGATGACGTGAACACGGAACAATCGGGCAGTACTCAAAGTCCACTGAAGTTACCCTCGCGCGCACAATTTGTTTCGTCCGGTCTAGCCGTTCATCCAAGCACAAAAAAATGGAAAGGCTGGCACACGTGCTACCCCTCAATCAGAAGAAAATGGTGACTGCACCAGAAAATGTATTTCATGCTTATCGCTGCTTCCATTCACACTCAGAAAACCGTTCAATCATCGTTGCGCGAATTCAATGTGGCCGCGATATAAATTAAGAAATGAAACGGCGCAAGCTTGCGATATGCAATGCACTAGAGCAAAGTGGCTGTTCGTGGCTAGAACTTAAGATGAGAATGCACATCGGCTATATGTAAAAACTCTTTCAAATGGGAATTTATTAGGCGGAACAAAGGCAGGCGTCTATCTTGGATTAGAACATCACTACCACAGTTTACTGATGAAAACCTGAACAAATGCCTTTTTTATTCCAATTGCACTTAACATAGACCGTGTATATTATTCATTGGGCTTTCATCCATTGAGGACTGAGTGGCTCTTGCAAGATCTAAAAGAAGATGTGACTTTCTCTTTTCTTAAATTGCATATGAGAATGTGACAATGTAAGCGTGTTCGACAATGCATGCTACAGCCTGTCCACAAATACACTTACACCCACCACACAATAGTCCCATAGACTTTTTTTTTTCCATAGACACAAAATGAAAAAACTTGTGCATGAAGCAGCTCGATAATTTTAATAGGGGATAACCATCCCAGAAGCTTGCGGTCTCGTACACTACCACAATGGAAAAATGTTGCATAAAAACATGCAAGCGTGTAATATACACCGCACGCGCATTGTAAAGAAAAAAATTCAGTAGCCAGGATGGAACAAATTCGAAAATCAGGCACACATCTACACAAAAAACAGCAGTATTTTACCGGGTGCACAATGTCACGTAGCTGGACAAAACCGTAGTAATGTTGTTGCCGTCCCTTGGAGATACTCAATAACTTTTTTACATTCCGCGTAATTAGATAATTAGTCTTATTTATGGATCAACTTCTCAAATATTATAATTAGATTAAAAGTGTCAATGAGAAAATTGAAGAGCAACATGAAGGACTCCCGATACAGCTTTCTATTTCTCAATACGCGCTACGTAGCAGTGTTTTTCCGAGCATGAAAGAAGCTCATGAATGCACGCAAAGTGCCTCGAGCGGCCAGTCACGCGGCAATATTGATGTATTCGCGGGTTTCATTCACTCTCGGAAAACACTTTTATGTATCACGTCTTGAGCAACAGAAAGCTATATTGGGAGTTTTCCACGCTGCTGTACAATTCTCTCGTTCACAATTTTTATCCAATTATAGCACTAAAAAGTTGATTAATCAAATGTGAAAATAATTATGTAATTAGGCGGAATACAAATAAAATTATCTGAGTATCTCCAAGCGACGGCAGACAATATTACCTTGGTTCTGTCCAGCTACGTGACATTTACATATATTTAAATCTTGGTGCATGATAGTAAACCACCCAGTAGATATCTTGTACATGCCGCAAAATTTGCACAAACTGCTGTGGCATGCAGGGGGTTCTCTCTTCCGCAGCGGCTTTCGAGGTTTATTTGACCGTTTGAGGTTCTTAGGACAGTTCGGAAATAAGGTGGGAATCCTTTTATCAAGCGCTCCGCGCAATACGCCGTCGCTATCGTATCCTCTGAAAAATGGTTGGTGCAGACGTGGTCGGTAGGCATTAGAGTTCGGTCTGCCCTCAGATTTGCACGGCGCCACTGCTCTAGACGACTGCTGTCGGACGGCGCTTTGAATAAAGGCACACGCTCCGCACAAGTCAGGTATCCATAATTGCAGTTCGGAAAGAAGCACTTTCTAGCCGTTTCAAACGCCCCTCAGAAGGCCGCTGCCGCCTTTGTCGGGGGCCCGTGGCGACAATACTCAAGCACAAGCTCATGAAACGCAAGCGAACAAAAAAATAGTTGCAGTGGCTTAGCTCGGCTATGCCAGGATATACGTAGCGTTAGCAAAGGTTCAGCTGAAGGTTCGAGTCGCACTGGCGCTTTCGCTGAGTTTCACAGTATATTCAGTCGATCGGCGAGCCTTGACGTCATCGACGGCGTTTTGTTGTTGCTGCAGGGGTGGTCGGGCACGTCGCTCAGCCTCCTGGCGACGCCGCTTTGCTAGACGTTCGTCCCTTTGCTCCAGTGTCTCCGCAGCACGTTTAGCCTTCTTCTGTTCATTCCTCCTACGCTCAACCGCTAATTGCCAGGCAACTACTTCGGGATCCGATGAGTCAAGCTGCTCCGTTCTTCTGCGCTGTTGAGCAGCATTTGCGCTCTCCTTCTCCATGGCTATACCACACTGGCAAAGGCCAGTCAGAAGCGCAGCGGCTCCAGCACAGTGTCAGACGGCGACTACACAGCGAGCGAGCGCCGGCGCCAGTGCGTCTACCACGGCTACGACGTCACTCCTCTGGAATGCGCAGACCGGCGGCGGTGAGTCGCGCGCGGCGGCGGCGGAGTGCGCGAGAGGTGCCGGCTCCGGTGGCTCCGGTGCGCAAGCCGTGTGACATCACTGATCCTTGCGCATGCGCAGCACGGCTCTTGATGTGCCGCGCGTAACGGGCTTGGCTAGGCCAGTGTAGCTAACGCTACAAAATAGTGCCTTCAAAACAGCACGGCCGCACTTGCAAGCAGGAAAACGAAGCAGCGGCAGCACGCGCCTTGCCGCCGAGGCTGGGACTACGACGACGGCGCCGACCGAGCTGTAACCGAGCCGAACATAATCTGGACGCGAGCGGGCGGCGCTTTCGCGTGCGTTGTGGGAAGAGTGTCAGCACCTCTCTTGCTTATTCTTACACCGTGCTCCAATGCCCAAGAACATCCAGCTCCCAAGCTCCCAAGAACATCCAGCAATTGTTCAGTTTCCTGCACCGGAACCTCATCATCTTCGTACGAGAGGTCAGCCAACATCTTTAGATCTACTGGAACGTGAATAGTGACCTTTACACTCAGTTCCCGTAGAACGGTGACCAGTTTTGTGCCTTAGCCGATGGCCTCGCCACGCTAACCCTAGCTGCACGAGACCGAACGCTCGTGCACGTGCGCTGCCGGCCTCACGGCGGCCAGCGCCGCTGGCACGCGCCCAGCATGATGGACACGCGAGAGACCGAAGAACGATCTGACCAGGACTGGCAAACCGTTAGAGACGCTAGTAAGCGTCTTGAAGAACACATCACCATAATCGTGAAAGTCACCGACGGTACCGCATTACAAGAACTCCCACCAGACTGTGTTGGACCCAGTGTTGTGCACGCAGCGGCTTTGACAACTACGGAAAAGAAAGATACCTACGTGAAGGTGAGGACTGTACAAAACCTAATAGCAGTTGACAGCTACCGCCCAACAGCAATAGAGAAACTTCTTCGCATACGGCAAATTTCGATAATGGGAACACAGCACCCGGTCCTCACATACCAGGCGAATGGCACGAACACAGTCAAAGGTGTAATTCATGGTATACAGTGTGCACTTACAGAGGAAGAACTTGAAAGGGAGGTAGAAGTGCAAGGAGCTAAAATACTGCAAGTAAGACGCATCGGTTCCTCGAAAACAATCCTCATAACTCTCGAGGGAACATATTTGCCACGATATGCTCTCTACTGTCGACTGGTCGTCCGAATGTTCCTGTATAGGCCCCGCAGCATGCTGTGCAATTCATGCCTTCAAATTGGACACGGCGCGGACGTATGTCCTTACAAGAAGAAATTTGTGGCCTGTGCAAAATGTGGAACTAAGTTGCCTCCCGGATCCGATGACGACACTCCTCATGACTGCGAGCTATGTTGCCGAAATTGCGGTGGAGAGCATGCAGCAAATTACCCCGATTGTCCAGTACGTCAAGAGGCTGACGAAGCGAGAAGAGAAGCTGCAAGAAGCCGCAAGCAACGCTACTTAAACGCTATGAAAGATGAGGAACCGCACGAGCCCGCCAAGCAATCCGGGAAACCAAAGAACAAGCACCGCAGCCGCAGTAGGAGCCCCAGTAGAACCAACTGGCCTGAGCTCCCGACAAGAAACCACTTCGAAAGACTTAGTAGCCCAGAAAAGCAACGTGATCGAAGTGCCAGCCACAGCAGAGACAACAACCAGGACAAGAGCACCGTAGCTAACAAGGAAGCTGGCAGAGAGGCCCCACGACTACACCAGAAACCAAGAGGAAACGAAGAAAAGACGAACAGGACCCCTTCAGGAACACAGACAGACAAAAGAAGTTCCCGAGAAGAGCAGCGTACGTGGGTGAGTGGTTCGCATCTTTCACCAGCTGCCAAGTCTTCACCCTCACATCACACCGCTAATCCACACCCTTCCTACTGTCAGGCATTGAAAGCAGCTCAGACATCGCAATCTCAAAGGAACATAATTAGACATCCACCAACGAATATCAAAGAGAAAGAGGGGGACACAGGTACACACCATAACAATGAAACGGAAATGGCAGAGGTCCTAAGCAGACTAGATCAAATCGTTGTTGTAGTTACTAAAATGCAGGAAAACATTTTGAACCTACAAGCAGAAATGCAGAAAAGGGATGCTATCATAGAAAAATTAGCAGAGCAAAATGCATTCATCACAGAAAGACAAGAACAAACAGAAAGGACGATTAACCGTATCGAGACAATTCTCAACATGACGAGAAAGCGCACACAAAACCTCTCGCATTACTCACAAGATGAAACACCTAACAAGGTAGTAATTCCGGACTCGGAGAACACAAATATCCCCAGGGAGCATGACACCCAACATGAATAGCGGTATCGGAAATAAAAGAAGCTATCCAACTGAAAATAAAATAATGATCTGGCAATGGAACTGCAGAGGTTTCAGAAAGAAAAAGGCGCTGCTGTTGCAGCTAATTGGAAAGGAACCTAGACCACCTGATATAATTATGGTGCAGGAATCAAACGGGATAACAACCATACCAGGATACCAACTTTTTCAGCAACCCAGTATTAAAAGAAAATGTAGGAAGGCAACAAATAACATTTATGCACCAGGCATGACTGTAACTTACGTTAAGGATGAATTAGCGGCGGTACAGCTCGACACGGCAGGGGGCAATACAGAGGAGCAAGAATACGTAACGATAAAGAGCAGAATTCCGAAGAGCACACAGGAAATAATTTTCATAAATGCTTACTGGCTTCCTAACAAGGCAAATAACAACATTCAGTGGCTCGAGAAACACTTAAGGGGCCTAAAAAAATACCCCATTCTCTTAGCGGGGGACTTCAACAGTCCAAGTAAAGCTTGGGGATATGACTGGACGGCACCGAATGGCAGAAAGTTAGAATACGTTATGAATAACGTACAGTTTACTCTGTTAAATGATACCACGACTGCTGCTATAACAGGCAACAGCGTCGAGAAAGACACAAACCCGGACTTAACATGGTTCAGAGGACCCATGAATGCTGTGTGGTAGAACAGCCTAGAGAACATGGGAAGCGATCATTTTATCCTTACAACGCAGCTTTTAGTGAAAAAAGGACGAACCGAAAACAAAACTTTTAGTAAAACAAAGATTACTAAATGGGACGATATGCGACCTCAACTATTACAGAGAGACCCAGGGGATGACTTAGATACTTGGGTAGAAGATATAAAATCTGTGTACAAAAAGACCACTAAGGAAATAGGAAGAGATGAAGATCACCCCTATGTTGACTCCCATCTCTTAAATCTCTGGGACAAGTGCCACAGGTTAATCAACAAATACAAAAAGAATAAATTAAACAAAGCATTACGCAAGACAATTCAAAGAATCACAATAGAAGCACAAGATTATGCCCAGGAATTAGCCAACGAGAACTGGCTTCAAACATGTGATCAGCTTAACGGACAGCTGCTTACTCCGAAGGTTTGGCAAATATTGAGGACCCTTCTAGGCCAGGCAAAACCAAGGTACGCGATAACTAAACTGCAAATGTTAGAAAATAAAAATGCAGAGGAGCTCGCTGTAGAATTTTTGCATACCTTTTTTCCAATCAAAAGCGACGATCATCCCTTACCAGATTACGACGAGTCTGGTAACGACAATTCCCAAGGCATCAACTCGCCTTTTTCCCTTCGTGAATTACATGCCGCCATGCAGAGCTTAAAACGGAACACTACCCCTGGAGCAGATGGAATCACGTACGCAATGTTGAGAAACTTGCCAGATAATTATCAAGAGGCTCTGCTGGAACATATAAACAAAGCATGGGAACAAGGTGTAATTCCAAAACAATGGAAAGAGGCAATAGTAATACCAATTCCTAAGACAGGAAAACCATCCGACAAAGTATCCAATTTTAGGCCCATATCATTAACCTCCTGTATAGGAAAATTAATGGAGAAGATGGTTTTAGAACGTCTTGAGTGGCACCTGGAAGGCCTTCAACTTTTACCCGAGACAATGATAGGCTTCAGAAAACATGTTAGCACTCAGGACGCTATGCTGAGGATAAAAAACCAGGTGTTCGATTTACCAAGTACAGCTCAGCTAAGAACAATCGTAGGGGTCGATATGCAACGAGCTTTTGATAGTGTCACCCACCGCGCAATTCTAGAAAACCTCAAGGCGACTAAACCTGGGCCTAGAGTATACAACTATGTTAAGGACTTCCTAAGTGAAAGGACGGTTAAAGTGAAACTTGATGAATATGTGTCACCTAGCCATCCAATCACGCGCGGAACACCCCAAGGTTCTATTCTCTCGCCGACTTATTTAACATTGCGATGATGAAGCTACCCGCATTACTAGAACAAATACCAAACCTAGAACATAATCTGTACGCCGATGATATAACTATTTGGTGCTGTCGAGGATCACCAGGATGGCAAGAACACATTATTCAATGTGGACTAGATACTATACGTGACTACGCCGAAACACTAGGGCTAGAATGTTCCCCTCAGAAATCAGAATATATTGTCATTAGTGAAGACGTTAGCAAGCGAGCCGAAGAATATAAAAATTTAATCAAACTTCGAATGAAAGACGCAGTCTTACCCCGCAAGAATACCATAAGAATCCTCGGTTTTTTTCTACAGGACAATGGTAAAGCATCAACATGGGTGCAGAAGCTGACCGTACAATTGGAACAGATCCTTGCAATGATACGTAGAATAACTAGACAAAGGAGAGGAATGAAAGAACATGAACTTCGTAAGGTTATAGAAGCATTGATCTTTTCTAGGATAATGTACTATCTACCATACGCTAAGATAACCAGCACTCAGCGCAAAAAGATAGACATTATAATTAGAAAGTGTGCTAGACTTGCCCTGGGAGTTCCTAAGTTTGCACCTAACCATAAAATTGAAGCAACCGGCCTCTTTAACTCACTAGAAGACAGAATAGACATGCACAATCAAGCACAAATACAGAGACTTAAATCATCTAATCAGGGTCGACGAATACTGAATAGATTGGGATATGAAACCGCTAACTTACCCCCAATTCCCCCGAAACTACCACCATGGGATGATCTGCCAAGGATAACCGTAGATCCCATTCCAAAAAATATGCACCCGGAAAAGAATCGAAATAGGCGCTCAAAAAGAACAAGTGTAATGCAGAGGACAGAGGATAAAAGCACGTACTACACAGATGCCAGTCATAATGCCGAAATCAGCAAAGCAGCGGTCGTGGGCCATGACTCGACGCTTGTGAAAAATTACTTGGGAGTCCCAACGCCTCACGACGCGGAATTGCTGGCAGTAATGCTCGCCATAACGGAAATGACACACACATCTGACACGATCACAATCCGAACAGACAGTCAAAGCGCTTGCAGAGACATTCAAAATGATGATCTTCCTTACCACATACGCACAAAGCTCCACATGTACATGCATGCTCACCCCCTTCTACGCATACGCATACAATGGGTTCCAGGCCATCAAGGATTGCGAGGAAATGTAAGAGCACACCAGCTCACCCGCGCAGAAAATCCGGGACCTCCTATCCTTTGGCCTGTTGAAGATACGTACAACCCCAGAGAAGAGCAGAAGATGCAGCGGAAAGAAAGGATACGTATTTTGAAGTCTCGCAGGGAAGCATCAACAATTCTCAACACACCATCCTACACGCATTCGAGAGAGGACGCCTCAATCATACGAAAAGCACAAACACACACATTACTCACACCACACTATACGCATTATATTAACAGGGACCCAGGCTCCCCCACTTGTAAACAGTGCGGGGCCTATCCATCAAATAAACACATCTTGTGGGAGTGCCCTGAAAACGCCATCTTGAAAAAGACAATACTTTCCAAATTACCACACAAACAGCGTCCTGGCAGCTGGGAGGAGTGGACCACTCCCCCACGAAGGTTTGAAAAACTATGGTGGCCGCTTCTGGTGCAGCACGTCAAGAACGTTCTGGGCCAGGAGGCATGAGCCTACCAGGAGGCCCGGACTTGGGCTTTAGTTCCTTCGGGGCTAATAAATGTTATTTCTCTCTCTCTCTCTCCAATGCCAGCGTTCCCATACGGGCACTCCCTCTGCGAAGGCGCTGAAGGCACTTGCCCACTACCAGTAAATGCGATGATTTCGGCGAGTTCTGTCGTGCGCTCTGATGCAATCAGGCTTTCGCCTTCACGTTTTACAAACGTGTAAGACTTGCTTAATTTTTATCTATGCGGTTTGATTGGTGTCAAAGGTAGGCTCCTCGAGAAGGGTATGCCGATTACTTTGTTAACTTATCCCTGGTAGTTTATTCAAGGAAAAGTTCACTGAGGGAACTTTGCAGTTCAAGATGCCTGCTTTAATCATGCTCTTATGTATATCATAATTTACGAAAAACACTAACGGACTTATCACTGAATTTAAAAATCAAATTTGTTGTAGACGACAATTACGCCTGCAATGTCGTCACCACGAACGCTACGTTTTGGCAACGTATTAAGGCGAATACTAACTCTGCCTTTTCGTCGTAATCATAATCACTGCACATCCAAAGTTTTCACTCATGTAAAGAATATCCTCTTCGACAGTGTAATTATGACCTGGAAAGAGAAAAATATGCATATTGACAGCTGTGGCATCACTTACAATGACTATGCCAGAAACATTGAAATTTTATCTCAGATAAAACTAAAATATGAGAGCAAAAAATGTATTTCACCTACACTGATCTTATTAAGTTGAAAATTACATTCTGCGGTTTCACGTGCCAAAGCCACCATATGATTATGAGGCATGCCGTAGTGGGTCACTCCGGTTTACTTTTGACCACCGGGTTTTTTTTTAAATGTGCACCACGTCCACGGTACACAGTCTTTCTGCTTTTCACCCCCATCAGCTCATCTTATTAATAGCCAGGTGCAGGCAACAGCGATTCAAGCCAAGAATATTGACTCCAAGAATATGAACATTATCGCTAATTTGACCTTCTTTCATGTGATGAATACAGCTTTGTTGAAACATAAATTCCCATAACATTTCTTTTACACATTACTCTTGCCTTTGCGTCGCTGTGACCAATTATCAAGCTCTTCCATTTCCAAATTTCTTCCTGCTAACTGGTACCCTACACAAATAACAGAGAACTAGGGTCGTGGTGTAAGAAATCATTTTGGTGAGAACGCCACTGCTCTCCTCTGTGCGGCAAGTTTGGCTTTTGAAGCACTACGATATGGGGCACTACCAACGTGACAACCTGACAAAGAAAATCTCAGTTGCGCCATAAGGTCGAAGCAATGAATGCGATAGCAAAATATTAGAATATTGCACGAAGTATAAAACTCGTAGCTGTAATGGCAGTATGAATTGAAGTAAACGTAGGCTGACTTAGTAAAAAAAAAAAAACTCTGGGTAGCTTGCACTAGTGGCGCAAGGCTAAAGACACAGCGGAGCTGATCGGTTCCAAGCTCGTCGTAGCTATACGAAGTGATGCTAAGTTATACGAAGTAATGCCAAGTTATACGAAGTAATGCCAAGTGATGCTAAATTATACGAAGTGTATAACCACTTCCTCGTGTTCCGTGGCATCGGGAAACGCCTCGCGAAGCACTTGCAGTGCGAGCCCGCGTAGGGGAAGTGCGGCGAAAACTATCCACAGTCACGGCCGGGCTCGACTGGCGCGCACGCTCGCTTCTTACGGCCTTCTCACTCGTCGGGGAAACAATGGGAGAGTTTCTCAGCACGTTTCGCCACCCGTCGGCGGTAGGGGCGCTGCGACCCTGACCCTGCTCCGCGTACATGCGCTTGCCTTCGCGCTCGTACGATCGTTTTCCCGCGCATTTTATTCGGTGCTCTGTCAGTGTCGTTCAGTATGAAGTAATTTGTGTTGTGGGCTCCGCACCGAAAAGGACACTAATAAAATTCTTCATCCATCCATCCTGAAGACGGTCGTACAGCCTTTAGTACGCGCGGCCACAGCCAAGACTTGGCGCCGTTCATTACACATCGGTATATAACTGTTGTGTGATGGTGTATTGCTGTCTTCCGTATTGCAAGTCCCGTTCCGGGAAAACACCTGGTGTTTATTTTCACCAGTTCCCAAGCAATGAGTTTCTAGCCCGAGTTTCTAGCGCTTTTGGACAAGATAGCATCAACTAATAAAGGGGAATTATAAGATGGACAAAACAAAAATCGTAGCCTTCTCCTCCGGATGCGCTACTCGGCAAATACATAATTTCACTATAACTCATTTTTCCTCACGCAGCAACTCTTTTAAGTATTCTTTTTTTCCGCGCACAGTAGTGGATTGGAACCAGCTAAAAAATGACGTCGTCTCTGCGCCAACATTAACTTCTTTTTATCATGTTTACAATGACATTATTTTGTTTGTGCCATGTTTGCAGTGACAGTGTTTTACTTCTTTAGAGTAACGTTGCGTGTGCCCAACCTGTACGCTTTGTATTTATTCAAATAACAGTTTTCTTTATTAACGTGTGCATTTTCTGCACATACCAATGTATTCATTATGCTTGTACCACCCTGCTAAAATCACCGCATGGTGATTGCAGTATTTATAAAGTAAATATAAATAAATAATAGCGGTTTTTTTTTTTTGCGATAAAGCCTCCGAACAGCTGCCACGCAGGAATGTACTAGAAGTACTCGAAAGACCAGTGCAGCCCTATTTACAACGCGCTCCCATCTTGAGCTGCCCTGAAGGTGTTGACGACAGTCATGCGATACGATCCGCAAATCTAATTACCGAGAAGTTTCTGAGAATACTCCTTGTAAATCAGTCAAACCAACTGACTGAAGAAAACGGCAAGCCTATGTACACAAGTCGCCAAGAAAACACTTTAGATTGTAATTGTGAATTAAGACATTTTTGAGATACTGTGCCCGCAAGTTTTCGCCTGAAAGTATGGCAACCATTGTAAGTGCATACGAGCAATAAATATTTATTTTCATTCCTAAAAATGCATTTGATGGCGCAGAGCTGTTCTCCCGGCGCATGCAGCCCCAGTGAATTTAAAGAAGCTCGATGTATTAATACAGTTACACTGCATCCATTTATAAGAAGCCTAGATGAACCATTTACGAGTCCTCTACAATTAGGCGACCTGTTCTTGAATGCACGGTGAGGTAAGAAGCGCGCCCGACCCAATCTTCCAGCGTTGCGCGCGCTGCACAGATCGGCTGGGAGCAGCTGAGCAAGAGGGTGGGGTCGCAGCGCCCCCCTCCAAGCAGCGGCGATAGGCATGAACTAGCCCCGATGCGAAGGCCGTAAGAAGCGAGCGCGCGCGCCAGTCGAGCCCGGCCGTGCCACAGTGTACGGGCGGTGCGCAGCAGACAACACGCCGGGATAACGTCACGGCGCATGCGCAGTAGCGCGCTGCTGGCGGGAGCTCGGCGGAGCCGTGCTGTGTCGGGCGAAGCGGGCGCGCTCCTTCGCCGGCGGTTACTAGGCAACGTGAGGTGACGTCATCGCTACTGCTTCGGCGCATGCGCAGCTAGCCGAGGTTGGACAAGGTGGTGCGCAGCTGTGGCTTGCTTGTTGCTAGGCAACGGCGCGGAGTTTTCTGCGGACTTCGGACGTTTCTCCTCAAACTTTAGCAGCTTCGCTGTTAAAACGAGGTGTTGTGCTAGGGGTCCTCTGTTTGAATCGTGCTATCGGACAATTTCATTGATGTTTAATAATTAAGCCTGACGTCTTTCTTGGCGGCTTTATCACTTATCCGTATTGAGTATGTTTCAAGCTTCTTTCCTGGGCCGATCCCAGACATCGTGCACAACCGCGCCAATGAAATGACATCATTTTCAGGTTTGAGCTCTGTTACTGTATCGCATTTCTGATATTTCAAGTCTGAGAAGATTTAGGATAAAGGAAATGCTCTGTCGGTGTTTTGTTTCATGACATTTGTTTGTCTGCTGCCATTCTCAAAATTCTGAGGAATAATGTTGTCAAGGGTGTTAGACCTGGTATGAGCAGCTTTAGTGATAGAATTGGGTGGTAATATATCCCGCACGTACCGCAAGTCATATAACATGTAATGGCATATAGCATACATATACACAAATATGCACGGAACCACACGGCGATGCCGACGGCGACGACGACGGCAAAATTCGACCGCAAAAATCTCTGCCCCGGTGGCCCCACTTCGATGGGGGCGAAATGCTAAAAGCGCCTGGGCACCGTCATTGAGTGCACGTCAAAGAATCCTAGGTGGTCAAAATTATACGGAGTCTCCCCTACTATGGCACGCCTCATATGATATCACGGTCCTGGCACATAAAGCCCCAGAATTTTAATATTTATTCTAAGTGCTGCGAAAGTTATCGTTTCTTTATTTTTACTTGCGTCCCCATCCAAATGCAGCAGCCGCGGCCGAGGTCGAACCCTCGAGTTCAGCAGCGCAATTCCATCACTGGCCAACCACGGTGGGTCTAGAAGCCATAGAGCCTTTGCTTCAGCTTGTAGCGCCCGTATCTGCTCGGATGCAAACGGGCGCTCACATCAAGCTAGGAAGGAAGCAAAATAGAGATGGGCAGTGGACGTGGACTCATTTATCAGTTCTGCTATCTACTGGTCGGTCGTCTTTGCTTTCTTGCTCTACAGTGGTGACATAGGACTACAACATGACCGACCCTAGCAACAATTATCTGGATTCAAGCACGTCAAGCTCACGCCTTCCCTATATTCCAGAGCGGCGATTTCAACTGCCACCATTTTGCACGCGGGATCCCCATGTCTAATTTCTGCAGGTCGAAGCGCAGTTCCACCTGCACCGAATCACCTCCCAGGCGACCCAGTACTACAAAGTGATCTCGCCACTATCAACAGGAGGGGTCAGCAAGCTCACTGACGTAGGTAGAAACCCGTATGGGCGCCTCAAGGTAAGGATCCTAACAAGTGGTGTACCTTCGGAACGCGGCCTACCGCAATATTTTACTGGAGAAGCAATCGGTGACAGACGCCTTTCCCAAACTCTCCACAGGATGTGGCAGCCCTTGGGCGAACACAACGTCAGTTTTGTTCACAGCGCTCTGCTCAGGGAACGTTTCCTACAGTGCCTATCCTAATCTGTTCGCCTTGTCCTTGCCGCCTCGGACCACACAATGCTAGACCGCCTGGCCAAGTATCGCCGATAAGATCCACGAGGCTGCTACTCCTTCGGTCTGTACCGTCGCGACCACGCCTGAGAGCTCAGTGGTCGCGCAGCTGAAGCGCATTGACAACGTCACCGCGGCCGTGACTTCTCTCCACGCGTCTGGACAGCATCAGCGTTCTTCCAATGAGCGTGCTTAATCGTCTTCTCACAGCACGCACTCAAGGATGCCTTAGCGCCAGCGAACCGGCTGGCGCCACATGCATCATGCACATCATCCTAGCAACTGCTTCGAGGCTAGTAATTATTCCTTCGAATAATTAGTCCTTCGAGGCTACTAATTATTAATGAAAAAATTTCGGGCTACGTTTTCTGATCGACACAGTCGCTCGGGTGAGTGCAGTGCCTTCATCGCGGACTGACCGTCATTCCTATCCTTACGGACAGCCTCTGCGCGCCGCTTACTCCTCCACTGCAGTGACGTACGAGCTTCGTTCACTACCAGCGACCTCGGATTGCGTCGCACATTCTGCTGGATTTTCGTCATCTTTAACGTCGTCCATCCCATCATCGCGTTGTATTTCTTGTCCTTATATGACCTTGTCGTAAGCATGCTGTCGATCGCACCACTAGTACATACATCGTTGCACTCTGGTTCAGAGTCGACTTCTCCCTCATCGTCTGCAATCTCGTGCCATCAAGCCCTTACGAGAGAATTCTCGCTGAGTTTCCGGAGGTCAGAAAAACCTTGTAACTTGAGCCAACCTGCCAAATACATTGGTACCCACCACATCATCACACGTGGTCCTCCAGTATCCTCCCGTCCTCTCGGCTTGTATGGCGAGCTGCTAGTCATCGCTACAGTGACTCCGATTCGTCAGACAAGAGCACCAGTGCAGAGCTCAGTCGGTCAGAAAAGTGCTCTAAAGCACAATGTAGGCAAAGCAATGCAGTTGTGGACAGTTCCCCGGTATACGAGTTACGTCGCGCAAATGAAAATAGCTGCATTGTCCATAAGTGATTGAAGCTCTCCGCCAGTCGAGGTAGCATTGAGAGGAATGATTTACCCGCAAGTCATTCAGACTGTGCGGTTGAGATGGAAATAGTGACCGATGAAATAAGTGCCGGGCAGCCCGAGATGCGAGCGCAAGGCTCGAAAATGAGCACTACAAAACGTGCTATAGGATGAAGCGGCGTCGCAAACTCAGGAATGCGGCAGGCAGGGCAACGCGGCCGAATAAAGGCACTAAATCCAGTGGGGAGCGCAGTCAAAGAGTTCGAACGGCGCGTTTGTTCCTTGTAATGTTTCCAGACAGGGCGCGTCCGAACCGCCAGATGAGAAACAAAAGAAAGTCCCGATCGGCGCGAAGGTGGACAAAAGCGAAGGTGGTACGAAGGGGGCCGTTATGTTCCCTCTCGTTCTGTTCTTTTCGATGTGGGACAAGAGAGCGAGCCGTTTAGGCGACGCGAATTAGTCATACGCTTCAGTGAAGTCGTAGGGCGATGCCAAAAAGGTATGATACCTGTTTGTAAAGTGTCAGGGGTGGGCAGTGAGGAGATGATCTACGTGTCCTTTGTATGCCCTCGTTGACAAGACAGGCTCTCAGACCGCGCCCGCCTCGAGTACGGCTTAAAAATATGCTGCAACCGTAGGCTTTTCGGAACAACAAGCGGCGATACAGGGTTTGTGGAAATATTTTCTTTGTTTGTTCCTTTATTTTTTGTGTTTAGTTAAATGTTTTGAGATCTCCGAGACTAGAGATCATTTCGATATGCACGTTTGGAGCTTTCTTTGAATTATTTGTTTTAGAAGCTCATTGGTATTCTGAAAGGGATGGTTTGCGCGCGTTTAAATGTTTGAAACTGTTTTTCGGCGTGTCGTTCTTTTTTTAAGCAGATAGTCAGTCTTCTTTTTTATTGCGATAGCAATTATATGGACACTCCAAAGCAGATTTCTGCCGTCGGCGTCACCGTCGGCGTCGCCGTCGGCGTCGCCGTCACCGTTGCCGTCGCCGTTGCCGTCGCCGTCGCCGTCGCCGTGAGGTTCCGTATGACGTCAATGGAGATGAAATCGTCGCCGCGCGCCGCCGAACGCTGTATGTGCGAGTGAAAGGGCGCGAGGGACGCGCGCTTTCACGGGGAATGAACGCACGGCGGAGAACAAACGCGCGTTCTGTGCCGTGCTCCCTTAAGGGCTGCAGAAGTAGGCGTCTCTTTCCTCCTTTACAATCACCATATATGAAGAGCAAACGCGCCTTCTTCTGACGCACGAAAGGCCGTGGGGGGGGGGGGGGGGGGGGAGGGAAGGGAGGCGACGTTTAGCTGCGGCACCAAGTGCCTATTTATGTCAGAGGCCCCGGCAACAGTCACCAACGCCGCACGCATTTTGTGCGAACGCGGGCAAAACGCCGACGGCGTCGACAACAGTTCTGCGTGTTGCCGGTGCTGCTGCATGTCCAACTTTATACAGCTGATAAAGCTACTATCATTACTCCGTATAGCTCTCTACAAATTTGCTATCGCAATTGATGCTTCGCCTTTCAGGTGAAACTGCGACAACTTTTTTTTTTGTATGTGAGATACGCTTGCAGTGTCAGGTCCAGGCTATTTGTTTGAAGCCTGTAGTGGCACGCTTGATTATCAGTTCACTTTTTGGAAGTGTTCGCGAGATTTATTCTTTGAAAGTAAAACGCGTTAGTCGAGGAGCCGTGAGGGGAGGGGGGGGGGTGTAACTGCACAATTTTAGAATGTGTTTGTACCGTTCCTTTAAAGCGTGTCATGCGCGGACGTAAAGAAGCAAAGCGTTGGTGCGTGTCTCGCACGTGTATTTGGAAGACGGCAATAGTTTCATTTACTGCATGAAAGTACTTAGGAATAGGCGCGATTCTTTTTGTGGTTTTCCGCGCGTAATTTACGCAAGATCTGGTTTTGTTGAACTCAGAGGTACACGCGAGCTCGCTTTGGCGGCACAAAATTTTGGGTTCAAGTTATTGGGCCTGGTGGATTTAAAAAGATTTCGGGCGCTTGCGTACCGTGGTGTGCTTTGGCACTGGGAATGACTCTTAGGCGTCGGAGGTGGCGAGAAAGTTGTGAATCCTGGGCTAACCTCAAAATTGTGGGCTTTAGCGAAGGGTTAGTGATTTGACGGCAGCTTTGGCGCTATTATTAGATAAATGCAGGTACGTTGATTTGTTCGCTAGACCCGATGGCTCTCGGTGCGAGCAAGGCGCTTTCCTGTGCCCTGTGGTCGTGTTTTCTTGTGTATTCCCAGGGAGAAGGCCACAACCAGGTTAATGCTGGGACCTTATGCTCGAGTGTGTCATCGGCCATCATTTCAAGAAGAAAGCCCGAGTTCACGACTGACCACCGATGCTTCGGGCAACCTAACAGCTGGTCACCCTCAGGTCGGATCTTCCGGCGGGGGAGGAGTCTGTTGCGTCCCGAGTCGGCCGGGCGCATTGTTTGATTGTTTCCCATCGAGGCAGGCCCTTTCATCAGCAACGCCCAGACGGCGACAGTGCCCGACACCGACGTTGACGGGCAAACAAGAGCCCCGAATCGGAAGTGTGCATCGTTTGTGTGTTTTCCCCTTCAGCGGTCGCCTACCTGGCGACGCGGCGCTACACCGGCTGGACTGCGACGACAAAAAAGCTCACGAAGCGACCACAACCGCCACCCTTCGTGGAAGCGGGGGCCAGTGCGAAGGTCACTCTCCCGACCCTGGCAAGACGAACGTCACTGAGAGATAGAAACCAAGGAGACGACTTTCGTAGAATGAGTGTGAACCCCCTGTTTCCAGATTGTCTCGTCCTTGCTTCGAAGGTGCAACATTAGAGGCGGAGTTCTGTAAATAATACGACCGATCTCATTGGCCGCGCCAAGGTCATCCGATTCCCTAGTTGGGTCAACTAGGGAAGAAGATTGTTTTATAAGGAGACATCTTGGGTGCAGTGGTGTGTCCTGACGTGTTCTGATATGTGCTCAGACATGTAGTGAGCTGAGACCTTCGAAGTGCTCCCCCATGGAGTGGGCTTCCATATTTGGAGCCACTGTAAATATGTAGAATAAGCCCGCTTTTTCTATCGCTCTTACTCCCGGATGTGCTCATTCCTATGGCTGAAGCATCACCGGCCCAAGCGCTACCCGAGTCCCAACACTGGGTAGCGTGGCGTCGTAGTTCCCATTGTTCTTATCGATACCACTGTGAATGTAAACTATAGTGTTCTACGGTACGTATGTCGTGCGCTGTTGTTCTATTGTGTGCGCAGATACGCAGATAGTTTATAATGTGTGAGTTGGCTTTCCTGCAGTGCGTTGTCGGCGGCTCACGGACGAATCAGTGAGACATAGAAAGCTTCCCTTTAAATGCGTGCGACATCTCGCACCTACAGAGAGGAGGCAAGATTTGCATGCGGTCACGTGACTGCCGCAGCGGCTCGCCGCCAGTTGGTGTAGCCGCTCTGCTGCAGCTGCAGTTCAACGCCGGCGGCGCGCCGCGCGCGTTTTACCTCAATTCCATATAAGAAAAGTACCGCCATCCTTTGATCAACGCCGCTTCTCTCTCTCCTGTATCTCTGATTGGATGATGATAGCGCGCTGTTTAACTTCTTTATATATTGTTTTTTCCGCATCAGAGCCATGTTGAAAGTCCTCTGCGCAGCCGCAGTCGCCGGCGGCGGCGGTGGCGCGCGCCCGGCCTGAAAGCTTCAACGTGGACTTTCTAGGTGCGCCACCGTCGACTTGCTTTCGCAAGCAAAAAGTTAAGAAAGAAATGTCACAGTTTCGCCCTAAGGGCGAAGCAATGAATGCGATAGCAACACAGCAATGTCATACGAAGTAAGGTGAGCGGCTTCGGTAGCAATATTAAATGTAGTAAACATGAGCTGATTAAGTAAGCAGGTGTGCTGCGGCGTAAGTAGACCGACATGAAGAGAGACTCGATGACCACGAGAAGGCGCGTGTGAAACGGTGGTGTTGATGAGAAGCGCTGCCCGTGGGCAGCGCGTGCGAAGGGACACACCTGTAGCGCTGCACTGCCGATCCGGGCAGCATTGCATGTGTAGCGCGCGTTGGAAAATGTGGCCCGACTATTACTAACTGTGGTGTGAGCGCGCACAAGCAAACATGAATAGATCACACTGAATGACTGCAGACAACGACTGTCAAAACGCTGGCAGCAAGCGCATGTACGCCGCAGCGGGCGAAGGTACGTGCGGTCTATCGCTTCAACGGAAACTGAGCGGCGAATGCACAGCGCATAAAGGTCAGAGCCGTGTGGAGATAAGAGACAGTGCGAGCGAGCGACGAGCGCGGTTGTTGGCAGAGTAGAAATGCCCCCCCCCCCCCCCCCCCCCGCTCCCTCCGGCGCTCGCTTCCCGCTTCCTTGCTTGCGCATGGAAGATTGAGTGCGTTCGCTCTCCGTGATAGCGCGCGTCCCCGCACGCTTCCGCTCGGGCATACGGCGCGCGGCGAAGATTTTATCTATACGGAACCTCACGGCGACGGCGACGACGACGGCGACGACGACGCCGACGGCAGAAATCCGGTGGCAGTGTCCATATAATTGCTATCGCAATAAAAACAAGCGCTTTAGGAGAGGAGACGGCGGAGACAGAGTAGATGGCGGTATATTTCTTATATAGGGACTTTTGTTTTACCGCTAGTGTGTATGGGACTTTTCTGCTGTGACTATCGCTCTGAGATAGCGCCAGAGTAGCGGGCATCGTCTGTTCGCCGATAACGCCATCGATAAGGCATGCGGCGAGCGCGCCGAAACAGCGCGCTGCGTGAGCTGAGGTCTGTCAGCGGCGGCTGCTGTGAATCGCGCCCACGCGTCAGCCGCGCGCTGGCTCTCGCGATCTCCCGATTAGCGAGGCAGTCGTGCCACACTTCGCTCATTTGCAACGTGCCGCACGAGACAGATTGTCCGCGCCAACTAAAAATATAGCGTAATGAAAACATCTATGAAGCTGCGTTCAAATTTCGCATTAAGAAATATCGTAATCGTCGGTGAACTTTTTGGACTGATAGTGCAGTTGAAATGTCTTGCAAGCGTTAGGTGTGAGAACAACTCAGGTCGCTATTTGTCCCCCCCACCCCCATTTCCCTACGCCTTCGCGCCGACATCTTTTGCACAGAGAAGGCACCACTTCTATAACAAATCCTGTCGTCAACGTCTCCGAGACTGCTTCCACGACCAGCAACCAGTTCAACCTAGGTCTGCCAAGGAACACGTAGTCGAACGACCGGAAATCGCGTCGGCCAAACATGGTTTTCTTAGATTAAATTGGCATACGGGTGCCCATAACGCTGACCAATAACGGATCCTTCCCGGTTCTGCGCCGTTCATTCAAGGCTTTGTAATTTTGCACTATGGACGTAAGGAGACAGTCTCTAAGATCACCTCCTCACGGCCTACGTGGAGACACCTATTACCCATCTGCATCTCCAGAGCACAAATTTGTCAGAGCCCGACATTACATTGAATACTCAAGAGCGTCAGCATCGCGCCCATTTCACGCTTGCGGCATAGCCGGAGGTCCTGTGGCACCAGCAAATGCTAGGATGCCAGGGGACGCTCACGGCAAGCAAGTAACAAAAAAAAATATGTGCAGTGGGCGGGTGCTTATTTTTGCGCAGTCTACGTGTCGATCGCACGTAGACTGCATAAACGTGTGAAAGGCGGACTGCCACTTATCTCAAGTGGCAAAGCTCCTAAACGCTGTGTCTTGTGCAATGAGTACAACGAAAACATGCGGTAAAGCTGCAAAATGGTAGAGAAAACGGTATCTGAATTATGGCTGTCTTTTTGTCTAGTTATCCCGAAGAAGGGTCCTCGTTCATTCTTTTATTACACCGCATGCTTATCCCGCAGTTTTATTACGATTAGCGTTCTGTGGGAACTTTACCTACTTCGAAGTTATCTTTGCATCTAACTTCTTTTCCACCACAACTGGGGTCCCTGTGTAAGCGCCACTGGGTCAGTGCCTGAATAGACAACTTGGACCACTGGGTATGTGTAACTAATATCTGCTAGGGCGCATACCCAGAGCGCGTGTATACCGTCCATTAACAAATCCTCTAAAATATCCCTGGCGCTGACGGCATCGAACCCGCGCCGCATGGTTTCCTCAAGCACGGCAGCCCAGCGTTCAACGTTCGTACGTACTGGCGTCCCACGCATCCCGAAAGTGACGCGCCAACTTCACGACTAGATGGTACAGTGCGTCAAGAAGAAAATGCGATAAAGCAGGCGAGCTGCAGCACACTCCTAATACACGACGCGCCTCCCGCCTACTGGTTTGCCCACGTAATGCCAAAAGTGAGGGGTGGGGGAGGGACAGTATGTATTTTCCCCCTTGAAGCGTCTGTCTTTATGGTAATGCATGGGATATATATATATATATATATATATATATATATATAGGTTGATATATGAGGTTCGTCTTCGGCCGAGACGTCGGCACAATAAACAATTTCCTTTTAAAGTGCATGAACGTAATATATATATATATATATATATATATATATATATATCGACCGAAGACCAACCTTTGTCAATACAGAAAACGGAATGTTCGTATAGAGTTTGTTTTAGATGCGAAGCAGCTTATGGTCGGGGCTATACCACTCTCTCCCTCCCTCCCTCCCTCTGTCCCTCCATCCGGCGTGTGGCGTCCACACCCGCACTGCGCATGCGCATCCTCCTCCCTCCCCTCTCCTTGTCTCAACTCCTTTCCTCTCAGCATTCCTCCTCTCCTCTCCGTCGCTCCTCTCCTCTCCGGATTGTGCAACGAATGGCAACAACTAAGGCTCCGCGCGCGAAAATGCGAAGCAGCTTTGGTTAGAGGCGCGACGGTAGGCGCTGCATACTCCCCTGGGGGGCGCCACTGTAGCTCGCGGTATAATGACGCGCGCGTGCGCTCCGCTTCTCTCATTCTCCTCCCGCAACGCTGCGATGAGTGCCACGGACAGCGCCAGCGTCGACGCCAGTGTCAGCGCCGTGGACAGCGCCGCGGAGAAGAGGGCTCGAGCCACTGCCACGAAATGGCAGCGGCGACAGGCCGATCCAGAACTTCGGGCTCGCGAAGCCGGTAGCTACGTACCTCAACCTAACGGAAACGACGAACTAAAACTAATGGTAACTTGAGTCGACCCCATGGCTGCTTCGCATACTACTCAGGGTTCCCCTACGGGAAGATGGTCTAATTTTTTTTATTTATACCACTTTTCAAAGATAAGAAGACATAGAAACTGTTTGTGAGAGAAAGTAAAGACAAATATTCATACCAATAGCCACGGAAGCGTTTGTGTAGGAATGGCTTACTTCAAACGAGTGCGCGATATCAGGTTACCAGGGCCACCAATTCGGTGAAGCGGGAAGACGCAGCGCAAAAACCAATTTCACGTAAAAAAGTGAACAGGGTCAGTGCACGCGGTGCCTTTTGTTATCTGATAAGGTGGTCAGTCTTCAGCCGCGACACCCGTGAAGGCGTTGTGATAACCCTAAGTAGGCTCCAGTTGATGCCGCGGTGCGCTATTGAATAATTTTTTCTTCTTAGTTGTTACAGAGAAAATGTGTAAATTGAGCTCTGGGTGTTTGCAAATGCACTGATGATGAACGCCGAATCCCGACCGAAATGTCAAAATTAGCTGTTCGTTTCGTGTTTGCTTTTTACGTACCCCTGCACTTCTATTTATTAAACAGCGAATCCGAAGAACTACTTCCTTCATATATATTGTTACGGAGATGTTGGGAGTATAAACTGGATGTATTTACAATATATACACAAGTAGAGTTAGTGCGGTCAAGATAGCTGACCAGCAACAACACGCAGCAGCCAGTGTCTCTCGATCTTCTTCTTTTCTTTCCTCCTATCCTTCCGTAACAGGACCCCCAGGGTGCTGAAGCGCCGTCTCGGCGCATGTCAGGCGAATAACTGCGAGCGAGGTATGTCTTCAACCGCGAAACGTGCACGATGTCAACTGGCGTCAAACTTGAGGACGGATCAAACTGTAACGGCGAGATCTCGTAATTGACGTCGTTAACTTGACGTAGGACTTCATAAGGCCCTGTGTAGCGAGAGATAAGCTTCTGGGAGAGACCGACATGACATGGCGACCAGAGGAGCACCCAAGCACCTGGGGCGAACTTAACATCGGGATGGCGGCGATCGTACCGCTCTTTTGTATATCCTGCGATGCCAATAGACGAGATCGGGCGACTTGACGCGCCATGTGAGCGCGATCGATGACTTCACGAGCGTACTCAGTTGTAACACGTGGCACAGAATGTAGGATGGTGTCAAATGGCAATGTGGGGTCGCGACCATACAAAATATAGAAGGGTGAATATCCGGCGGTGTCATGTCTGGACGAGTTATACGCGAATGTCACGTAGGCCAGCGTGGCGTCCCAGTCGCGGTGATCATTGGAGACGTACATCGACATCATCTCTGTGAGTGTTCGGTTGAGGCGTTCGGTAAGACCGTTCGTTTGTGGGTGGTAGGCGGTGGAGAGCTTATGCTCTGTGGCACAACAGCGTAGGAGGTCGTCAACAACTCGGGACAAGAACGACGCGGCCGCGGTCGGTAAGCAACTGTCGAGGTGCACCGTGGTGGAGGATGACGTCATGGAGGAGAAAATCTGCGACGTCAGTTGCGCAACTAGTCGGCAACGCCTTGGTTATCGCATAGCGTGTCGCGTAATCAGTAGCGACGGCGATCCACTTATTCCCTCGAGTCGTCGTCGGAAAAGGGCCAAGCAGGTCAAGGCCTACGCGATAGAAAGGTCCAGAGAGAACTTCAATTGGATGGAGTCGTCCGACAGGTGGCAGGGGAGGTTTTTTCCGGCGCTGACACAATTCCCAAGTTGCGACGTAACGACGTACAGAGCGGTAGAGTCCCGGCCAGAAGAACCGGCGTCGTACGCGGTCGTATGTGCGCAAAACTCCAAGATTACCCGCCGTTGGTCCATCGGGAAGTTGTTCGAGGACGACGGATCGTAGATGACGAGGAAGGACAAGGAGAAACTCAGGGCCCTCAGGGTTGATATTTCGGCGGTAAAGGACGCCGTCGTGCAGCACGAACATGCGGCACGGGCCGTCGGTGCTGCCAGATTGCACTCCGGCGATGACGGCTGCAAGGACTCGTCCCGATGTTGTTCAGAGCTCATGTCGCACATGTCAGTGAAAGCCAACACGCAGGTCTCCGGATCATGTGCAACAGGATCAGGAGGATCCACAGGATGACGATAGAGGCAGTCAGCGTCCTTGTGCAGACGTCCAGACTTGTAGATGACAATAAAAGAAAATTCCTGGAGCCGCAAAGCTCAGCGACCAAGCCGTCCTGTCGGGTCCCGGAGGGAAGACAGCCAGCAGAGGGCATGGTGGTCTGTAATGACCGAAAACGTGCGGCCGTACAAATATGGCCGGAACTTGGCGACAGCCCACACTAAAGCCAAGCACTCACGCTCGGTGATGGAGCAATTCCTCTCAGAAGGTCACAGCAGGCGGCTGGCGTAAGCTATCACGCACTCGGTACCATTCTGCTGCTGGGCGAGAACAGCACCGATGCCGTGGCCGCTGGCGTCAGTGTGGACTTCGGTCGGTGCAGATGGATCAAATTGGGCAAGTATGGGAGGGGTGGTCAGAAAACCGATGAGAGCGGCGAACGCGTGACCCTGCTCCGGCCCCATGAGAAAGGCGTGAGCTTCTTGAGAAGATCTGTCAAAGGGCGAGCAACGTCGGCGAAGTTTTTGACGAAACGCCGAAAGTAAGAACACAGGCCGACGAAGCAGCGCACGTCAAGAGCAAAATGAGGGACAGGGAAACTGCGAAATTTATCCGGATCTGGTTGCACACCGGTTGCTTTAACGAGATGTCCTAACACGGTAATCTGACGGCGCCCGAATTGACATTTCATGGAGTTCAGCTGAAGGCTGGCTTTTCGGAAGACCGCAAGAATTGCAGTGAGTCGCGTAAGGTGGCTGCTGAACGTGGGAGAAAAAACAATAACGTCGTCAAGATAACAAAGGCAGGTGGTCCATTTGTAACCTCGCAGAAGAGAGTCCATCATTCGTTCAAATGTCGCAGGAGCATTGCATAGGCCAAAGGGCATTACTTTGAACTGATATAAACCATGATGTCTTATGAAGGCAGTCTTCTCGCGGTCCATTTCATCAACAGAAATCTGCCAGTAGCCGGATCGAAGATCTTCTTCTTCTTCTTCTTTCTGGGGTTTTACGTGCCAAAACCAGTTCTGATTATGAGGCACGCCGTAGTGGAGGGCTCCGGATTAATTTTGACCACCTGGGGTTCTTTAACGTGCACTACAACGCAAGCACACGGGCGTTTTTGCATTTCGCCTCCATCGAAATGCGGCCGCCGCGGCCGGGATTCGATCCCGCGATCTCGAGCTCAGCAGCGCAACGCCTTAGCTGACTGAGCTACCGCGGCGGGTAGGATCGAAGATCAATGGACGAGAAGTATGTAGCTCCGTGTAAGCAGTCCAAGGCGTCATCAATTGCGTGGTAATGGGTAGACGTCTTTTCGCGTGATCTTGTTTCAATGGCGATAGTCGACGCAAAACGCCAGGTACCATCCTTTTTCTTCACAAGGACGAATGGCGAAGCAAAAGGACTTGCTGAGGGTTCGATGACCCCTTTGCGAAGCATTTTTGTCCACTTCAGATTGGATTACTCTACGTTCAGCATGTGATACACGATATGGACGCCGACGAATAGGATTCATGTCTCCAGTGTTTATACGGTGGTGAACAACAGATGTTTGGCCGAAAGGGCGGTCGCCGAAATCAAAGATGTCACTGTACGATTCGAGCAGGAGACGGAGGTCCTTGGCCTGAGCAGAGGTGAGGTCAGGTGCAATCATTTTCGCGAAGTCATCTGTGAAAGAACCAGAGCTGTGAGCTGCAATTGGTGCTAATAATCACTCTCGGCATCCATACTCCAATGTGAACTCGGACGTACTAGAAATGCTGGCCAAGAACATGCCGGCCGGAAGCACTTGAGGCACAGGCTGAAGTTCAGAAGCGGGAGAACGACGTCATTATTCGCAAACGTGATCAGCGCATGCGGAACAGCAACGTTTCGGTTCAAAGCACATCGACGATGGGGGGAAGCACATATTCACCGTCAGGAACCTGTGGCTGTGCGGTCAAAGCGACGTAAGCAGTGTTGCCTGGTCCGACGAGGCGGCGTAGCCCAAAGCTAGGGATATTGTAGCCCAAATGTAGCCAAACACAAAAAAGAGCAAACACATTTGTAGCCAAATATAGCCATTTTTATTTGCAGTTTGATCTGTGTAATTATTTTCACATTCGACTACGGCAGTCCTTTTTCGCCCAACCGTCCCAACAAAATGTCCCTGCCGCAGTGGCGGTCGACTTTTGACCTCAACAACAGCGACATCATACTGGCACACAGATTACCTCTTTTGGTCGGCTCTGGAAGCTCTCAAGTTCCAGCGAATCGCTGCAGAGGGCGAAACCACCGTGCTTTTATTGTATGACATAGTACTAAGTTATTATTTTGAGTATGATCGAGTAATTTAACTACGAATTCTGCGTTTAGCAGTCTGCGACGGAGATGCGCCCATGGCCACTTTTTTTATGAGCCATACAGAACGAGTCTTTCGCGCTATGATATCTGGCGTTATGTGTCTGATCGTCCGATCTTGTTTTCTCGTTTTTTTTTTCTTTCTTCTTTTTAGTTAGCTTGGCCCGGATTAGCTGGTAACCACTCTATATAGCGCCCATTTACATCAACCGGGACGCCATTTTAGGTCTCTAATGGTAAAAGCCGCGACGGCGCACAAAGAACAAAGGTAAACGACAAATTGATAACAGTGGTAATCCTGTGAAAACCGCTTACTGTCAAAAAAGCAAACTATGTTGATGTTCTAATAATATTAATTGCTGGGGGTTTACGCGCCAAAACCTCGATACGATGGGAGGCATGACGCAGTGCGGGACTCGGATTAATTTTGACCATCTGGGGTTTTTTAGCGTGCACCGAAATCCATGTACACGGGTGTTCCCTGCATTTTCGCCTCTATCGGAATGCGGCCGCCGTGGCCGGGTATCAAATCCGCGTCCTCGAGCCAGCAGCGTGACCCTCCACCTGCTAAGTTAACGTGGTGGGTGATGTTCATGTGGCGTGGTGCACTGATGTCATCGTGGCCAACATATGTTTCGATATTAGCACAATGAGTACCTGCATCTATGACGTTACGGGCAAACCACCTATAAGTCAAAGCACTAGGGCGCGCCTTGGAGCTCGCGGTCTTGCTCCCATTCTTTTTTATACTTTCTCGCATATTGGCCAACTTCCCCATAGTTCAATTCTCCTCTTCGAGGAGGATCCGATCTTACCTCCGTCCAACCTATCAAAATGAATCTCGAATCTAAGCACGAACAAAAATTCATCTCGCAGGAAAAGGAAATGGCAGTAAAGTGTAGCGTGAGAAAAGTGGAGCAGAGAGAAACGTGAACACACTGGAGCGTGTCTTCTACACGTGCTTCCTTGCTTTCATGTAGGCGCCACGATTTTCCGACCCTATTTGCTGCACTCTCTTTCTGAGCATAGCCATGTCAGTACAGTGCCTGTGAAAAAAAACTCTACTCCCAGGCTCATCCCGATGGCCGGCGATTGGGTATCTGACGATGAAGCGGGGCTGTAAGTGTAAGTGCATCCAATGTCAAAGCCACTGGCTCAGACAACAGCGCAGAAAAGGATGGGGGGGGGGGGGGGGGGCCGAGGGGGTGCATTAGCGCACGCACACAGGCACAGCCGCGCTGCCGGCTCATCCCAGCTAAATCATAGCCTTCGGGATTTCTTGTCTGCTCGATCAGAGCCACCGCTGCAGCATGGGTAGGGCGCCACTTATAGCCCAAACAAGCCAAGTCGCAGATTTTTAGTAGCCAAATATAGCCACATAGCCAACTCGGCCAAGTCGACGCCAAAAAAATTTTTGCAGTAGCCCAATTTGGCTATATTAGCCAAACTGGCAA